>NC_058405.1:19431378-19566930 GCF_002201575.2 Neomonachus schauinslandi | reverse complement strand
ACTATATTCAGTCTCTACTTATTTCCTCCGTACATGCTCCCCTCCATTTCAGCTAGCGTCCAGTCAGACAGCAGAATCCTTCTAGTTATTGGAACAGAGAGAATTTGATATAATAATTTTTACTTAGGTGTTAGTCATTAAAAAGGGAAACAGAAAACTCCAATGTAGCATGGAGGTAGCAGCTGTAGAAAGTAACTATCACCCCCTGGGGAAACCAAGAAAAGATGTGGGGATTATAAAAACTTAAAAACTCAGAAGAGGATGTCTGCATAGATGAGAGTAAGAACCCAGAGAAGGGAGTAGCTGTCCAGCTGCTGATAGACCTGAGCTTGGAGGACTGCCCTGTGGGAGGGAGCACTGCTTAATCGTTGGTTTCTAAGAGGCAGTTACCATGAACTGGTGTGGTACATTTTGGGGGAATTGGCATGTGGATTCTGCTGCTGCTACAAAAAGGCCTACCAGCTTCAAGTGTGAACAGGCTATATTAGGGTGATGTTCATAAAATTATAAGCCTAGGAAAGCCCCCCATACAAAGATAGGAGCAAATCCCTTCTTCCTCTTCTTGCCATGCAGCCACCTCCCAGCATCCCCTGCTGGCAGATTCTAATATGTGCTGTTCAGGATCCCAGCTCTGGCTCATAAAGTCAGTACAGAAGGCTGAGTTTGGTGCTGAAAGACAATACCTTAAACTGTTGGCTTCAGTGATGATACTTCATAGCAATACTTTTCAGTTGCAATTGCCCTATTTTTAGAGATTATGAATAAGGTCATAAAGCATATATCCAAAGACATTTTATCTGAATTTTGTCTTGTGTGATTATTCTTATTCTTGAAAGAGCCCATAATTGTCACCTCTGATATTTGACTCATAGTTTATCCAAAATATACCTAGGTATTAACTTTCTAGATTTTTAATTGATTCATCATTTTCTCTTATCACTTTTATATATAATATATATTTATTCTTTCAACAAATATTCACATTAACAAATATAGTTCAAAGCCCATCATGGACCAGCCACTGTGCTTTTTGCTAAATGGAAAATGATCAAGATTAATATAGTTCTTCCTCTATGGCTTTTATCTGGAAAAACAATTACACCAATAGTTATTCAACTGCAATTTTCAACAGGGACTAAAAAACTAAAGCACACTGTAAAAGATGACAGACACACACATACATATCTATATGCATGTATGTATGTATATATACATGCACACATGTACTAATTATGTGTACATATCTTCTTTCCGTGTATGTATGTGTGTATGTTTACATATAGATGCTCATTTACATATATTCTAGGACAGTGTGCGTGTGTGCATGTGTTGTAATAAAATTACCTGACTTATATTTGAGGATCAAGCAGGGCTTTCCTGTAGCAATTTTATTTTTAACTTTAAGAAGAATTAACTCTGTAAAATAGTGTATGGACTTGAGAAGGATTTCCAAGAAGTGGGTAAAACAACAAGAAGTCAGGTGCTTAATGTTTTAAATATCCTAAATATTTAGACTATGATTTTACTTTTCGGTCAGTTGCCTGCATTCATTGTAATTCTTCAGGAGTTTAATGCTAGATCGTTTTTCCTTTCCTTTCCTTTTCTTTTTCTTTCTTGTAACCACCTTTAATGTTGTCTGCCCTTTTCTTTCTTTGAGAATCTTTGATTTTCTGTTTTAACAATTCTAGAGCACAGAAAAATACCTGTGCCCAGCCAGCTAATTAAACCTAGAACATTCATTTTGATAATCTATGTGTTTATCCCTAATCATATGTCTATTCTAGCATTTTCAGGTTTATAATTTCCCTAAACTATAGTTTCCCTATACTAAAATTATAGTATAGTTTTGAAATAAGCTTGTGTTTTCTCTGTAAGAGAAATTAAAAAAAGAAAGAAACCCATATCTCTCAGTGTGTAGTAAAGAATTGAACCTTGCCCAGAGACACTTCTGCCCTTTGCCCATGGCTCCTGGGAAGTGATCTCCACACCCTTGGAATGTCCTGTGTGAAGTGTCTTTGTTGGGGTGTTTAGACTATGCCAGCGAATCTAACAGTGTGGTTTATGATAGGTGGCTTTGAGGAACAGGTATCAAAGGGATTGGGGACAGAGGTCAGTCATGTGGGCAGTCGGCCATGGCTATCTGACAGAACCCAGTAGAGACTCTGGACCTGAGAAAGCTTCCCTGACTGGCAGTCCTTTAAGCACGCCATCATACATTTTTCAAGGAGGGAATACTGCTGTCTACAACTCGATGGAAAGAATAAAACTGGATGTTGTACATCTGTAATCTCCTGCACTTTGTCCCATGAATCTCTTCCCTTGCCTGATTTTGATCTGTGCCTTTTCAGCGTAGTAAACTGTAACCATGAATATAACAGCTTTCAGTGAGTTCTGTGCGTTCTTCTAGAAAATTCCTGAAACTTAGGGTGATATTTGAGAAGCCCAAACTTGCTATTGATGAAAAGTGAGAGTGTCTTGAGGACCATTCCCTAACTCATGCTCAGTTTATAAAAAAATTATTTGAAATAGTTTTAAAGCACAGGAAAAAAAATAACATTTAACTGTTATTGTTAATGTGGCAATATTTTAAGGTAGCAATATTTTAGCATGGTAATATTTTAGTATTTGCCTTGATAAAGGAATTAGAGAAGAAAATATTATCTCTATTGATGTCATTTTAAATATTATCTTCATGAATTAAAAGTATAACTCTAAAAGAAACATTCCTATTTTTAGACACCCAGAAATTTTCCAAACAGTTCAGAATTATGATATTGCTAATACAAGGTAGGAAATCAAAAATGGAATCAATGAGAATATTAGGCACTGCACAATACAGAAGCAAGGCATGAGATTTTTCAGGCCTAGCTCTTCTCCAAATGAACTCATAAGGCCCTCAGCATATCACTTAAACTTTTTTTCCCTTTTCTATTATTTTTTTTTGAGAAATAAGCAGTGTACAACAACACAAGGCATGAGAAAACTTTTTCTTCAGTGAAACTCTTATCATAACACTTTCACTTCTATGAATTTATCTTTTTAAACCAAATTAAATTATGTAGAAAAACATTAAGTAGAAATGACTATCATAAAAGTCTAGAAAGAAAATGGTAGTTGCCTATATAATACATGAAATAACTCAAAAGCATCTGAGAATGGATTGTTATTCACCTAGAAATAGCTACTTATATTATGAATGTGTTTTCTGAGCCAGGAAATCATTTGCATTATCTTCAAACACTACTACAAAATTTCACTCAGACTATATATCCTGTTTATAAGTAATAAACCACCACTACACTCTTCTCCTAGTGTTTTGGCCATTGCTAATTGGAAATATTTTTAATATGTTTTCCTTATAATACAACAGATCTCAATTCCATTCCAACAGATTATAAACTGCTCCTCACTGAGGCTTTAGAAGTCAAAGGCCCCTCTTCACTATTGTCAGAATGGAGAGAAATTGGATAATCCAATTTACAGTGATTATTGAACTTTAGTATTATGAATTGAGACTGTTCTTAGACAAAATTCCTTGGTTCAGCTCATTAGCTAAGCCATATCCTGAGGCTAATTACAGATTTTTGTAGTTGGACCCAATAATGCCATTGTCAAAACTCTGGACCAGCATGAAGAATTCCATTTCTAACACTGATTTCCCTATTAATTTATTACATGCATTGTAAGGACCATGTACTTTCACCTAAGTTGCACTGAATAAACCTCCTCCACATGCCCTGGTCCACAGTGGTGTCCTGATTCTGCATTCTGATTCTAGTCACCTGTCCAGGTCACCAGTCTTTTCCCAGAACTGATTTTCTCCAGTTCATTCTCTAGAAATTGAAGTTTATTCCCCAAAACTAACTTTTATTTATCTGTAAGAAAACAAAATAAATGGCAAATGACAGCATTTATGCACTTAGAATTATTTATCTCCTTATGTTCTACTTGCCTGATGAGACATTATTAACTTGTCTTAGATTCTTTGATGTTGAACATTTTTCACATCAGGTCCTCTGTTATTTTGCATTCTGTTCCCCAATTACGTATAACCTACCCTTATCACCTGAAATTTACATGGTTTCCCCTACCATTTTTCCTGCTCTTTTAGGCAGTATGTCTCAACAGTGTTCTTAAGACATCATTAACATACTCTCCCATCTCACATATATAGATTAACTGCCACATATAATTGATACATCCTGAATTATGGTTATCCTTCATCAAAGGTACAAGTTGGTCTATCCATCATCATAATAAAATAAAATTTAGCATAATACTCTTTCAGTACTCAATAAAGTCTATGCATATATCATATCATAACAATTCTTACAAACTTTTTTTTTACTTTGATTTCACTTTCAGCAGTACTGATCAGTGTGAAATCTCAATTCTCCTAGAAATAACTAAAAATTCAGTTTAAGACATGGAACTTAGCTAGATCAAATCCAACAGAGATTATAACACTTATACTGAACATGGGGGAAATCAATCAAAAAAAGATGCAATGCTTATATAGAGAGATACAAATCCCTACGAACATCAAAGGAAAGTGATATGATGAATTAGTTTGATTAAAGTAACAGAAAAATGTTTGAGTAGGAAGATACCAGTGAAAGAGATAAATATGCTGCTATAATGCTCACTGGCAAATATGTTTCAAAAACATTGATACTGAATCAAGTGAAAACAAATAAAATGCTTTCAATCAGATGCAGACTCTCCTTCATTTGCCCTCAAAGGCAATCAGATGCAGACTCTCCCTCCTGAATATATGTTTGAGAGCCAAATGTTGAAAGTGTAAAAATAATATTACATAGTAACTGAAGTCCTCTTCCAAGGAAACCAATAAATAATTATTTAAAAGTAGTGTAACATTTGCCTTTCCTGTTGTAAGCAAATTTAGCAGATGGGGGATAAAATTTATGAGAACTCAGATATCATGAAAACAAATATGATGTAAGGAAAATGGCATTTTAACTCTGTCATCTTCTTCCCCAAAACCCATAACCAAAATCTTAGTATGAGAAAAACATCAGACTAGTCCCAACGGAGCATATTCTACAAGATACCGGACTGGACTAGTATGCCTGAAAATTGTCAAGGGTCATCAAAAACCAGGAAAATCTGAGACATTGTCACAACAAAGAGGAACCAGTCTAAAGAGATGTGATTACTAAAAGTAATGTGGTAACTTAGATGGGGTTCTGGATCACATAAAGACACCAAGGGAAAAAACTGAGGAAATATCAGTAAGTATTGACTTTCGGTAATAAGAATGTATCAACATCAGTTCAACAATTGTGACAAATATACCAAAGTAATGTTAAGAATGGGAGAAATGAAGCGTGACATATAAAGAATTTTCTCTAGAATTCTTGTAACATTTTTGTAAATCTAAAACTATTCTTGAGGCGCCTGGGTGGCTCAGTTGGTTAAGCAACTGCCTTCGGCTCAGGTCCTGATCCCAGGGTCCTGGGATCGAGCCCTGCATCAGGCTCCCTGCTAGGCAGGGGGCCTGCTTCTCCCTCTCCCTCTGCCGCTCCCACTGCTTGTGCTCTCCTGCTCTCTCTCTGTGTCAAATAAATAAATAAAATCTTTTAAAAATTAAAAAAAAACATTCTTAAAAATGAAGCTTATTAAATGTTTAAGTAATACATGAAATAAAAGGCAAGATAAAATGGTTAAAATCAATGAAATAAATTCATTTTGTATTCTACTAGATAAAGCGCAAGAGCCATATTCTGTCAAATGTTTGCAAGGGTTTATTATGATATAACACACGCAATGTCAGAGAGATGCTATGAAAAAAATACATCAAGGAATAAGAATGACAACCAAACTAGATAAGGCTTTTGGTTTATAAGCAACAGAGTGTCAACTCAGGATGCCTTAAGCAAAATGTTGAATTAATTGGATAGTGTAGCTGAACCACAGCCAGAACAGGGATGGATATAGCCTTAGAAATTACTACAATCAGTGATTCTAGTACCATTTCCCTCAATCTCTCACCTCTGTTTTCAAGATATTGACCTTACTATTTTAGTTAATCATTCTCTATGACCCTTGGCATCTTCATGCATATCCACAGAGCTCCAGCAAAAGAACAAAGAGGACTCTTTCCTGCCAAGCTTAATTGAGAGATCTTAGGCAAGATCACTGGTTGGCACGTCTTGAGTCATATGTCCAGTAGAACCACTCACTTTATCCAGAGTGGTGGACATGTGTCTATATATCAGTCTGTCCTGAAGCCAAGGACTAGAGTCATGAACAAGAAGGCAGCTGCTATCTGAATAGCTACTGTGGTGTTGTGAAGGTAGAAGGTTATGAAGGGAAAGTTTCCCAAAGGAGGGAAGTGATGGTGCAGACAATGGCTAGAGCAGAAGCCAAACTTTTGAACTAGAAAGTCAACATAAGTTACATTTATGCTATAATTTGGGTAATTTATTCATTTTTCCCCAGATTCCAGGAAGTTCAGAGTGAAATTAAAAAAAAAAAAAAAGAAAATTTTCTTGTTTTTTAAATATTCTTTTTATAAGTTGAAAATAGAGCTACCATATGATCCAGCAATTGCACTACTGGGTATTTACCCCAAAGATACAAAAGTAGGGATCCGAAAGGGTACGTGCATCCTGATGTTTATAGCAGCAATGTCCACAATAGCCAAACTGTGGAAAGAGCCAAGATGTCCATCGACAGATGAATGGATAAAGAAGATGTGGTATATATATAGAATGAAATATTATGCAGCCATCAAAAGGAATGAGATCTTGCCATTTGCAACGACGTGGATGGAACTGGAGGGTATTATGTTGAGCGAAATAAGTCAAACAGAGAAAGACATGTATCATATGACCTCACTGATATGAGGAATTCTTAATCACAGGAAACAAACTGAGGGTTGCTGGAGTGGGGGGTGGGGTGAGAGAGAGGGGGTGACTGGGTAATAGACACTGGGGAGGGTATGTGCTCTGGTAAGTGCTGTGAATTGTGCAAGACTGTTGAATCTCAGATCTGTACCTCTGAAACAAATAATGCAATATATGTTAAGAAAAAAAAAAAGAAGAAGAAGGTAGCAGGAGGGGAAGAATGAAGCGGGGGAAATCGGAGGGGTAGACAAACCATGAAAGACGATGGACTCTGAAAAACAAACTGAGGGTTCTAGAGGGGAGGAGGGTGGGGGGATGGGTTAGCCTGGTGATGGGTATTGAGGAGGGCACATTCTGCATGGAGCACTGGGTGTTATGCACAATGAATCATGGAACACTACATCTAAAACTAATGATGTAATGTATGGGGATTAACATAAGAATAAAAAAATTAAAAAAAAAAACCTCAATAGAGTCTAAGAACTTGCAGCATATAATCTATAAATGCTATTTACTTAATGCTTATGAGACATAAAATAAAATAAATATTTTATTAAAATTAAAAAATAGGGCGCCTGGGTGGCTCAGATGGTTAAGCGTCTGCCTTCGGCTCAGGTCATGATCCCAGGGTCCTGGGATCGAGTCCCACATCGGGCTCCCGGCTCAGCGGGGAGCCTGCTTCTCCCTCTGACCCTCTCCCCTCTCATGCTGTTTCTCTCCCGCTCGCTCTCTAAAAAATAAAAATAATTTAAAAAAATTAAAAAATATATATATTTTTTATATATTTTCCATTTAAAATATTTTACTTGGTTTGTAGTTGTGTATTAGCCAGAGTCTCCTTGATCCATATACTTTCAGATCTGTTTCTCACATTTTCCTTTTTAAGCCTGATTTTGTATGTGTTTATGTTTTTCTTCCTTTTTTAATGAGCCGTATCAACTGCTTCTTAGGATTAGGAAATCCATCGATTTGAATTCACCAAGAAGCAGATGCCAAGGCAGGATGAGAAACGCAAGCAACTTATTGGGGGAAATGGGTGTGAAGGAGAGAGCGGTGGAGGAAGCTAGCGTCAGCCGAGAGAGCCTGCAGAGTGCAATACAGGACTGGCCTGTGATGTGACAGGGCAGAGAAAGAGGATTATGCAGTTACAGGGTCTCATTATAGTTTTATGAAAGTTTCTGTTGGGACGGTGGGGAGTCCGCAGCCCACGTTGCCTATCAGAACTGTTCCTGGTCCGTGGACTACAGGAACAGGGCGGCACTACAACTGGGAACATGCCCAGGCATTGGCTAGCAATAATCTGAGGAAGCGGGACGCGAAGGGCTGGATCCCCAGGGGTGACACCTGTTACTGTCAATCAACCACACCCCTTCCCGCATGGGATCTGAGTGGTACATTTTTATGGGCCACCCTGTGAAGGGGAAAAATTATAGACAAAATATGAAGTCTTCCAAATTCAATAATAGTGTAAGTAGAAGTCATTAAGCAAAGGGCGAAGATAAATACCTATGAGTGGATTCCGGGGACAGGCTGGGACTCTCACAGAGCAATAAGCAGAGTCAGGGGAAGCAGCATTCACAGGAACAGAGCTTGTGTCTCAGTGGGACCAAGGTCAAGAGTGTCCGTCTTAGGGCCCGTGTCATGAAACTCTTTATCTTAGGGTCGCGAGTTCGATCTCCATGTTGGGTGTGGAGATTAGTTGAAAAGGAACTAAAAAGAGTGTCCATCTTGCTTGGTTTGGAGGAGATCATCTCTCCTCTTCTTAGCAACTGGACAGCCTATTAGAAAGAGTCCCTGGGCTGTTCACTAGGCATCATCTTTCTCTTCTCCAGTGGGATTCCTTAAAACGTTTAAACCACAGGATTAAGACAAGTAAAAGGAAGTATGCTGTTCCCACAACAACAAATGTCAATCCAGAGCTTGATAGAAAGCAAACTTGAGAGTTTCTGAGTACACTTAGAACGGAACGTAGAATTTAATACAGCAGAACTCATGTTTGCAGCTGATAATGCCCTGTGCCCTCCTGAAGAACAGACTATCCATTTTCGACATCCCATTATCAAGAAGCTGGTTATGTGACTTTATTTTTTTTTATTTTTTTTTTAAAGATTTTATTTATTTATTTGAGACAGAGAGAATGAGATACAGAGAGCATGAGAGGGAGGAGGGTCAGAGGGAGAAGCAGACTCCCCGCCGAGCAGGGAGCCCGATGCGGGACTCGATCCAGGGACTCCAGGATCATGACCTGAGCCGAAGGCAGTCACTTAACCAACTGAGCCACCCAGGCGCCCCGGTTATGTGACTTTAAAATGTGAGCTTCTTAATAACCTGATGCATTAGGCAGGTTTCTCCAGAGAAACAGAACCTATAGGATATAGAGATAGATAGATATATAGAGAGATAGATAGAGATAGATAGAGATATAGATATAAAGAGAGAGATTGAGAGAGAGATATTTGTTAGAATTGGCTGAGGCAGTTATGGATCTCAAGAAGTCCCATAATCTGCCATCTGCAAGGTTAGAACTAGGAAGCATGATGGTATAAATCAGTCCAAGTCCAAAGGCTTAGGAATTAGAGGTTCCTGGTTTAAATCCAGGAGTCTGAGGGTCAGAGAACCAGGAGCTCTGATATCCAAGGGCTGGAGAAGATAGAAGTCCTAGCTCATGAAGAGAGAAATTTCATCCTTCCTCTTCCTTTTTGTTTTATTCATCCCCCAGCAGACTGGATGATACTCACCCACATCGGTGAGGGAGGATCTCTTTACTCAGTCTACTAATTCAAAGGCTGGTCTTTCCCAGAAACACGCTGCTACCTGGGCATCCCATAACCCACTCAAGGTGACATAAAATTAATCAACACTGCTTATGATCTATCTAGGGTTTTCAGTAGTTGAAGAGGCAGTAATGAAGGATTAGAGGAATCATCTCATGAAGGACCTAATGCCAATCATCGGTTCCTGGGCTCTACACAACAAAGAATAATAATAGCAGGCAGTGCATGTCTTGCAAGCACATTATTAACATCATAATAAACATAACATTCTAATCTTTCATCCCAGGTTTGCACATCATCTTTTTATGGTCCTGTGTTTTTCAAAGAGGATGGCAAATGCAGGAGAGTAGTGGTGGAGGGGAAGGTGGTTTATTTCCTTCTGTTCCTGTAGACACAATGATAACATCAGGGCCTTTCCAGAATAAGCAAAAAAACATATACAGTACAGACAGCAGGTGGTATCACATGTGCCAAATTAACTTTGTCCAAATAAATCTTTCTGTATAATCCCCAGCTGTGTAGAAAAGTGGAAACCTATGAGAGTCTCCCCACAACAACATTTAAGAGGAAGATGCTATTGGTGGTGTCTTGAGTAAAGCAGTAAGTTTTCTGTTTGAGTGTTAGGGAACTTTTCCTTTTTCTCTCTCTTTTATTTCTGCCACAGCAACTGTTGTGATTTCTTTCATCTTTATTATTAAAATTCAATACTGGTAGTTATAATATAATCAGGCTCAATGATGGATAATTTCCTCCCTCTCTGCCTTCCTTGTTATTATTTTTTAGGATGGAATAGGAGCAGAAATATATTTAGAAAATCAAATGTTAAGAATTGCTGAATTGGAAAGGACGTTAAAATTTATATATGCAAAAAAGTTTGTATATGTAGTAATCTCAGAGGGGCTTTATGGATTGCCCAAAGTGATAGCTATTGGAAGCCAGGGTTGGATCTAGTATCTTCGTATTTTCTGCCCAACAGCTCCATTCCTCTAACAAATATACCTCTCTTCACTTTTTCTGTTATACCTTCATTAATTTTTTCAGTAACTCCCTTTTCCCTTGAATATTCTGACCTCTTGCAGAGACATGATCAACTTCTTCAGGTGGACCTGTATATATAGACAGATATTAGGGAACACTTTTTCCACTAAGGGTTAGCTAGTTTCTGACCAATTACCTTCAGTCCCTGACATCAAATGATCTCAATGACTTGGCAGTCATAATTTACATGGCAACTGTTATCTTGAGTGTCTAAATCAAAAAAAAAAAAAAAAAGATAAGAAATGAAGACATATGTTTGGGTCTGAGAGAGAAATATTTAGAAATATGTGTATATGGTAGGTATAAAGTGAATTAAGTGTTGAGGTTTTTCCAAGATACCTCTTCGATCAGACAAAATATGTGGTTGCCTATCTGACCCAAGCCTGAAGCCATCCACAGTTAGGAAGTAAAAATGATCTGAAATAGGAATGAGGTTCCCTAAAGCTGGAAAAATCAATATCCAATTTATGTTTTTTTTCTCTAGGTAAACATCATTAAAATGTGTCAAGGGAGCCAATTTAGTACAATTGAGAAGTTGAAGAAAATGAATATAAAGTCTAGAAAACGGCATAAAATTGTAATGCTATACAGGACATCTTTTATATTCCAAAAAAATCAAATAATCTAATACATTACATTTAAATAATTACTTACAGAATATTAAGGCAATAATTACATATATTTCTTAGAGTTCATTATTTAGGTAGGTGAAAACAAAGCTGCAATCATGCCTCTCTTTGAACTCTGGAAGCACTCTGTAGATTCGTTAAACTGAATTACATTGAATGGATAAATATTGTGAGTTAAAGGTAGAGTACCTTGTTGGTAATAACTAATACATTTTGGAGAAAGTTTCAGTGACCAACATAATGATCTAGTCTTATTTTCTCCTTTTTCCCTAAGAAATGAAAAACAAGACAAAGGCAACTATCTGTGCAAACTTCTAACCATCACAAGAATATCATGACAACAATTATGGAGTCCAAATAATTTTACGTCTCACTTGGAATGAAAAAGAGGAGTATAGTTCAGCAAAGCTACTATGCTCTCAGCAGACAAACACATATATACATGCATATGCACACATAGGTATAGTTAGAATTAGTGAAATTTGGCCTATTGTCTATTCTAGTTGTCCATTCTTTGTTCCTAAAACCTCTATAGAAACTTAATGAGATTGCTGAGGATCATGAACTTGTGGTAATAAAACATTTTTCTCCTTCTATCATAAATCTCAGTGCCGTTGAAATAATTGTAATATTTTGAGTATAGGGCGCCTGGGTGGCTCAGTTGGTTAAGCGACTGCCTTCGGCTCAGGTCATGATCCTGGAGTCCCGGGATCGAGTCCCGCATCGGGCTCCCTGCTCGGCGGGGGGTCTGCTTCTCCGTCTGACCCTCTTCCCTC
Source organism: Neomonachus schauinslandi (assembly GCF_002201575.2). NCBI lineage: Eukaryota > Metazoa > Chordata > Mammalia > Carnivora > Phocidae > Neomonachus > Neomonachus schauinslandi. The sequence continues at coordinate 19,554,844 of NC_058405.1, read as the reverse complement.
TCGTGCTCTCTGTCTCTCATTCTCTCTCTCAAATAAATAAATAAAATCTTTTAAAAAAAATATTTTGAGTATACGCACATTTTAAAAGATTTATTTATTTATTTGAGCCGGGGAGGGGCAGAGGGAGAGGGAAAGAGAGAATCTCAAGCAGACTCCCCACTGAGAACGGAGCCCAACCTGGGGCTTGATCTCAGGACTCTGAGATCATGACCTGAGCAGAAACAAAGTTGGATGCTTAACTGACTGAGCCACCCAGGCACCTCATGAGTATATATATTTTAAATTCTGTTCTGTGGGGAAAAAATTGCCCAAATATCTTTACCAGAAAATTAAATGGAGATACAGTTCCTTTTTTTGAATCTTTTTTCTACTCCTCAAACCCCGGATCTTCATTTGGTTTCACTTATACAGATAAAGACAACATTACACTCAATAAAATTTAATTAAAGGATCTAAATTACACAAGTTCATTGCACTATGGAACATTTCAAAATTTTAATTGAGGAATATTATTTATGTCATGTAAAGAAAAATGTTGATTGATGTTTCTTTCTGTTAAGCTTATATATATATAGAAATGTTTGTATACCTTACTATATTTGCTTTTTAAAATTAAATGACAGAGATAAGTCATCCAAGAACACAGCAGAAAGAGCAGACGTTTCACTCTGACACTTCAAATGGCATTTGCGACTGATCATAATGTGATAAAATGGCTTCCTTCCGTCAGTCTCTATGTGAGAAGCGCAATTGGAAATAGTGTGAAAAATTTCTCCCATGTTATTTATGTTTCCATTCAAAATCAGAGAACAATGGAACACATTTTCTATGCATGAAAATGTGTTGAAGGAAAAAGAGAAATGCAGTCCTTGAGAATTGGTATTATTAGCTAATATTCAGGAGAACATAGGTAAGAACTTTACATTTACAGTCAGATGACCTGAGTCCCACCACCCCTGACCAATTTCCAGCAATGCCACCTCCATCTAGTTACCTACCTTTTTAAGGCTCGGTTTTGTGATGTAGGAAAGTGAGATAATAATTGCTTCTCAGAAGTTTGTTATGGACACGAATGGTGTAATAGGTTTAGCACTGGACTTGGCCTATATTAATGAATTAACCCTAGTTTTAACTTGCTCTTGAGAAATTAGAGGACAGAACATTTGTGTTTTCATCCAGCAGTGATCATTGCTAGCTATGGCTATTATTTATATGAGCTTTTTTAATCCTTATAAGGATATTGTTTAGGAATATCTATATCCAATAGCTCTTACCAAAAAATGATGCTTAATCAATTCGCATAATTCTACTTTTCCCTCAAGAAAGAATCAGGCACTACTGGTAAATCTAACGCAATTTTTACACAGAACATTGCAAAATATAGAAATTTGAGCAGCAAAATCATTCCCTTTCATTAACAATATTGTTTATATGTAAAACCACTTCCTCATCTTAAAGTCAAGTACCAGTGTGTCATGATATGTAACTGATATCTAAGAAATACTATATTAAAAAAAAAAAGAAAAGAGAGGGGAGGCATAGAAAAATTTCCTACTTTCTAGGAGCTTACCTCTTAATTTCTTTTTTCTTTTTTTTATTATTATTATGTTATGTTAATCACACCATACATTACATCATTAGTTTTTGATGTGGTGTTCCATGATTCATTGTTTGCGTATAACACCCAGTGCTCCATGCAGAACGTGCCCTCTTTAATACCCATCACCAGGCTAACCATTCCCCCACCCTCCTCCCCTCTAGAACCCTCAGTTTGTTTTTCAGAGTCCATCATCTCTCATGGTTCATGCCCCCCTCCGATTTCCCCCCCCCTTCATTCTTCCCCTCCTGCTATCTTCTTCTTCTTCTTTTTTTTAACATATATTGTATCATTTGTTTCAGAGGTGCAGATCTGTGATTCAATAGTCTTGCACAATTCACAGAGCTCACCATAACACATACCCTCCCCAATGTCTCTCAACCAGCCACTTAATTTCTGAACATGCTAAAGCATACAAATAAGTGATTTACAAGAGACAGAGAAAGATAAAAAAACAGTTAGTAAGGTGAGTACTTCAGATATTGTTAAAAATATATAGATTTAAGATTCTTTAACATGAGTTAAGAATACACTATTTGAAATCAACTTAAAAATATATTGATCATTTTTTGTTTGTTTTGACACAATTATTACCACACAGGGACCTTAACAAGTCAAATACACTATTTTGACCTGAATGCCATTATACACCTATCAGGGCTTTGTAGATCTGTTGTGATTTCTATTGTATTAAGATAAAATTTCCTTGCATTAGAACCAAAATAGTTCACAAAACAACCATTATGTCTTTGGTTTTACTAGGTGCTTGCTGCACAAAGGCAGATTTCCTATGTATTTAAACTTTCATAGCACAGATGTTCTGTGGCTTATACATCACACTTCTGGAAAATCCAGTATTGTTTGTTTTGTCTAGCTGTTCAGACACATATAATCATTTTTATAATTTTCACAAAGGTCATAAGGAACTTTCACCATTTGCAAATATATACTTATGGGTGCTCAGCAATATTAAAATGCCTTTGACTACATATTAACAGAATGTTCAGATGACTGGCTAGATTATATAAAGATTTTTGAAAGTATAAAGCATAACATGATTGAAAGCTTGGCTATATTGATATTTAGTCAATTCCAAAACATGAGTAAAAAGTAAGTATTTAGATTTCCCTAAATTCAAAGATAAAAATAAATGTTAGAAAAATGCTACATTCTATGCAGAAATATTTACTAATGAAATTGCTTTTGGGCTACCTCAAATATCAAAGCCATGTTTAGATTGTTAAAAAAGAATCAATTTCTTCAAGTCTTAAAATAATAAAAGCAAAATTTTATTAAAATAACCTCACAGACTAGGGAAGTATATAGTGGAGAGATGAGCAATTACATAGAGTAACACAAATAATTAGTAATTTTGAATCCTCCCTGAAATTTCGTTATTATCTTGAATAATATACTCTCCAAAGAATCCGTTATATCTCCATGTTATTTTTCTTCCACATATTTTTTTTTTAAAGATTTATTTATTTATTTTGGAGAGACAGAAAGAGCATGAGAGCAAGCACAGTGGGGTGGGGCAGAGGGAGAGAGGGAGAGAGAATCTCAAGCAGACTCTCCACTGAGCATGGAGCCCAACATGGGGCTCGATCTCATGATCCTGAGATCATGACCTCAGCCAAAATAAAAAATAGGATGCGTAAGGAACTGAGACACCCAGGTGCCCCTATTCCACATATTCTTAAAGCTAATAATATATTCTAAGCTTTTAGAAAATTCAAGGGCTCCAAATATAAATATAAATATGAATATATACATGTATTTCCAGATATACGTGTGTGTATAAATATATATATCCAGAGTGCAATGTGCAAGAGATTGCTTTGCCATTTTTGAATAGACATGAAAAAAATATACACAGTATCTACACTCTGAAGAGAGTTATCAGTTTAATCCTAGGTGAAATCCTATTGAAAATACTTAGTCCCTTAAATAATATATTTTTAATTTATCTTGTTCATATTTATACATGTGTCACATATATTCCTTTTTTTAAAGATTTTATTTATTTAGAGAGAGAGCTAGAGCACGAGAGGGGGAGGGGCAGAGACAGAGGAGAGAGAATCCTCAAGCTGACTCCACGCTGAACATGGAGACCCACACATGCAGGGCTCAATTTCACCACACTGAGATCATGACCTGAGATGAAATCAAGAGTCAGGTGCCCCACATATATTCTTAATTATGTTTTTTTTTTGTATTTCTCCTTCTGTATTTAATATATCATGAAAACAAAGATAAATACTTTAAATACAAACTCAGAATTTGTAGTATTTGTTTTTGCTGGAATTGTTAGAAAATAATACTCCTTGTCACTTCTTACACTGCAATAAGGCTTAAGAATAACTGTCCCAAGGTTTGGGTGCCACAGATACAAAAGGCTATGATCACTTCCAATCTATAGCAAAAGATGGATTAAAATGGTCCTGGAAGGTTCTTCTTAAACATAAGAGTAAACCCACAGTAAACTCTGATGACTGCATAGAAGTCTTGTCAACCTTGGCCTGAAGCTAGGGACTGATGCTATAAAAGCTGCAGGAACTCCTGAAAGAAAATAATTCAACCATAAAGGCAAGACTTCGACAGCACCCCTCCCCATTTTGTTTAATCACAAAATCATAAATACAGAAAAATGGAATAAATCAAGATATTAAAGTGGAATCTAAAAAACAAAACAAATAAACAAAGAAAAAACAGAGAAGACTCATAAATAAGAGAATAAACTGGCAGTTGCCAGAGGGCTGGGGGTACAGGAATGCGTGAAACAGGTGTAGAGGATTAATAGGCATGAACTTCCAGTTATAAAATAAGTAAGTCTCTGGGTTGAAAAGGACAGCATAGGGAATATAGTCAATGATATTGTAATAATGTTGTATGGTGATGGTGACAGATGGTAATTACACTTATTGTGGTGAGCACTGAGTAATGTATAGAATTGGTCACTGCGTTGAACACCTGAAACTAATACAACATTGCATGTCAACTATACTAAAAGTCATATCCTAAGTGTGGTTTTATTTCCAGAGATTTTGCAACATAGAAACAAACAATAAGCTTCAATATTACACTAACTGCTTTAGAACTTGTTTTAATGCTCTCTTTATAGAATTCAATGTCATTTCTTAATTTCATTATTCTTCTTCACAGTTGAATTAATAGTTAACTAATTTAGTACCAAAAATTGTCTATTTGAGGCTAACAATTTCAGATATGCCAAATGAATTTCAATTTTGCTCTACTGTGATGAAGATAAAAAAACCATGCTTTAAAAACTGACATTAGAATTTTTTATTTGTTATTTTACACTTCTTTTATAAAGTTATTTGAAAAGAATAAAATAAGTCATTCACAACCACACATACACTGCTATGCAAAGTTGGTGACTTTGACAAAACTGATTTGTCAAGCCAGAAGGCAGGAGCATCATGTAATAGTTCAAAATATACTTTCACTAGCTGGGGAATGAAAATCTGAATCTGGCACACAGAAGGAGATAAGGGGCGCCAACGTGCAATGCATGAGAGTTGTGTGAATGTTGGAAGGATGGAAATAAAGAATATTTTACTAGACAAGCTCATCCCATCTCTTAAAGTAGAGAAAATTGTATTCACACTTATAAAGAAAGAAATGTTAATCTAAATTACTAAATGTTAGAATACAATATGCCATGAAAGAAATAATTCCAATGGTTTAAAACACAGTTTCCTCTCCATGTTTTCTTGCCCTCTATATTCATTGTAGATGTTCACTATTTTGAAACTTCTATAAATTAATATTTAACTCTGATATATATTAAATCTGTCATCCCCTTGCTATTATTTCTTCAAATAAGATAGAAGAGGACTATAATTTGCATATAGATATTTGACCCTAGTTAAAAATGAAATTCTTCCCTATTGTTATCTTTCTATGTATTTCTGATTTTTCACAGTTCCTTATACTGTATGAAAATCATTTTCATATGAGAGATATCCCAGTACTTTGAGATACAATATTTTTCTCGAATAGGACACAAACTTCAAATTTTAACTTTAAAGCCATTTTTGTGTTCTTAGAATTTTTTGCACCATTGGACCATTCCTTTAATTCTTTCCTGGCATAAAAATTGAAGCTAAAATCTAGGCAATTATAATGTATGTTTGAGGGACAAACACCAGTCAGATGATCAAGTGTCAGAATTCTACATCAAGAATGTAGAATTTATATGAATAAGGAGTGACAGATAATGTTAAAAGAGAAAGCAAAGGGGCATGTTATGACAAATCTTAACTATGAAACCAAGGAGCTTGATGTACTACAGTAAGCAATAATCACTGAAAGTTTATTGGGCAAGGATTGATATGATTATGGAAGCTGAATATGACATAAGTGATTGAGAGTCAAGAATAAGCAAGTTAGAAGCATTTTTAATAATTATGAAAAAAATGAAATGTGTTTGAATTAAGTTGATACAATTATGAATGTATAAGATGGAAAAAAGAAAAAGTGCTTTTTGCACAGACTGATGATGAGTCCAGCGACATTCGTTTAAGGTTTGAAATGTTTACTCTTTCGATGGAAGTAAAGGAGCTTATGTATTTTCCTAAGTTCCCAGAAGAAGATGATGATGGTAATGGCTTAAGAACCACACATCGATTAACATTGCTTTAAACTATACCATGTGAACATATAATTGACATGGGAAACAAAGTCAAAAGAAAAAAAATTAAATTTCCTGACAACTTATAGCCCATTGATAAGTCTTTGGGACAGGCAGAGTGACCTTCCCCTAGGAACTCAGCTGCCTCGATGTTGATACTTTGCTAAGGACAAAAGGCCATCTTAGCTTAACATTATTCTGACTTCCTGGATCCTGTAAGTCTCCTTTAACATAAAAATTCCTTTGGAAACTTCCCTTATATCTAACCCCCAAGATATATGTTGGCCATCATCCTCCAAGGATATGGCCCACTGATATCCATCTGAGGGGTCTCATGACTAAGGTTTATTATTAGACAGTGATAAATGACATTTTCCTAACAATAGCTAGCCCCCTCAAGGTCCTAGAAACCCTGCTTCCAAATTCCTTAGAGACTTGGCTATCCCTAACCCCTACCCTACTTGAAAGTATGTCATCGGTCACCCATCATGACTCCGGTGCATCTCTTTCTGCCCACTGGTTCTGTCCCCAAAAAGATAAAACCATCTTTTTGCACTGAAGACGTTTCAAGAATTCTTTCCTCACCGTTCACTCTGAAACCTAACATTTCCACATCATAATCATGTGTTTCACTTACTTAGAAAAATAAGAGAAAATTCAAAGCATTTTAACCAGATCTCTTGATGATTTGTTTGCACACTAAAGAAGAATATTTTCATAAAAGAAAAAAAAGCAAAAAAAAAAAAATCTATCTCTTGAGAAAGGAAATTTGTACTTGTCCTTAAAAACATGATAATAGCTTGTTCGATTTAAAAATTGAGAATTCATTTATCTATCTATCATGTGTCTGTCTGTCTATCCCTGTTTTCTACTTCAAGTTTAAGGCTTTCTAAACTTTTTTCTTTACTGATAATTGAGTGGAGGTTTGGAAAAAAATCTAATAAAACAATCAGTAAGTTAATCATCTGTCCTAAACTGGATGGAATGTAATCTTGGAAGTTAAAAAATAAACATCTCACTGAAAAAGGCCGAAAATTGAGTATAAGCTGTGAAATAAGGCAAACAAAATTGCTCATGAGAACAAAGAACAACATTCAAAGGTAGCAGTGAAAAAAGTAGTCCCATAGGTATTTATTTGAATGAAAAGAGAAGGCAATTTGGTTCAGAAGAAAATTTCAATGTTAAAACTTTAGAATTTTAAAGAGTCTAAACTACTTGAAGGTGAATTTTAAAGAGTTTAAACTACTTGAAGGTGGGGTGCCTGGGTGGCTCAGTCGTTAAGCGTCTGCCTTCGGCTCAGGTCATGATCCCAGGGTCCTGGGATCGAGCCCCACATCTGGCTCCCTGCTTTGCGGGAAGCCTGCTTCTCCCTCTCTCTCTCCCCCTGCTTGTGTTCCTTCTCTCACTATCTCTCTCTGTCAAATAAATAAATAAAATCTTTAAAAAAAAAAAACTACTTGAAGGTGATTACAAACATAGAAGTCATTACACTGAGAAACTGGTTCTAATAATCTCATCTGACACTCTAAGAACTACATTGTTTACTTAGCAGAACATTTTCTATCTGCCTTTCTCATGATGTCATGATCTATCTTTTCAAGGAAGTGATCAATCTAACTGGGGAAAGAAAAATCACAAATATGAAATACAGACTTATTAAGAGTAATTCACAGAGTATACTCCAGAGGGTTAGTAAAAGTCATTTTAATCCTTCAAATTCCTCATATTTGAGGACCCAAATCTTGTTTGTCAAAGAAAGCCACTTCTTCTGTTTGAGATATTTTTTCTTAAAAAAGAAATGATTGGAGATTTTAAAAAATAGACCTAATTTGGACTAAGTATTATTTTACAATTACATTTAATTTTTATTACGAATACACATTTATTATGAGCATCAAATTAAACCTATTATTTTTGTTGTCAGGTCTAATTGAATACTTTGAAGTCCAAGATGCAAACATGATTATTTCAAAAAGGGAGACATTTTAAAATAATGTACTCTAGAGTCCTATGACTCTTTCAAAGACAAATTAGTATATATAAAGAATATTCCAAAATTAATGTAATATTAGTTTCAGAACATCTGAAAAGTAAGAATTTTCTATTTCTTAAATTTTGGAACCACATACTATAAAATTTGGTGGTTTTATAAATATCTTTCCTAATGCATATCTTTAATTGTTTTAAAGTTTAGTGTTTTATAGCAGGTAGCCAATTTACGTTGAATTAATTTTCAAAATTTATATTTTCTTAGAAAATTGTCTATTTAACTTAGGCTTTTAAATTTGTTGGTGAAAAGATTCTCTTTTGATTTTCTATTTATGTCATGTTAGCTTATAGTTATTGAATACACATATTAGTGTGTTTACATGAGATAAGTATTAAGCATTTAAATGATGTAATATTTGCATAAGTTCTCAGAGTTAGGCAATGTTATAAATCCAGTTTATACATGAAGAAGTTAACAGAGTGGCTAAGTTACATGTCATATAGGTGTTAAGAGAGTGAGTTGAGGGCGCCTGGGTGGCTCAGTCGTTAAGCGTCTGCCTTCGGCTCAGGTCATGATCCCAGGGTCCTGGGATCGAGTCCCACATCGGGCTCCCTGATCAGCGGGAAGCCTGCTTCTTCCTCTCCCACTCCCCCTGCTTGTGTTCCTGCTCTCACTATGTCTCTCTCTGTCAAATAAATAAAAAAAATTAAAAATTAAAAAAAAAGTGAGTTGAAAGTAAAATCCAGGTGAAAAGCAGCAAAGCATATCTTTCAGCTCTTCTCACCTGCTTTCCTTCAACTAGCCTTGCTATTTTTATTCCAAATATTGTTTAACTGTGCATTAAATTTAAAAATAATATTTTGAACACACTTTTTAGGGTTTTATTTCTCATTCAACAGTATTTTAACCAGTTTTTATTGTGCTTACCCTGCTTATTTTTTACTGATTATGCATTATTTTTAGTTTGGTTATAATCTGATCTCAATTTCGTTAATACTCTACCTTCTATTTTCCTTATTCATCTTACTTTGAATTAAATATGTGGCTTAATTTCCTCTTTGTGACAAACTTAAGTTCTATTTCACAAATTAGCAATTATATTTATTATGTTATACATTAGGCCTCCGAACTTAGTCAACTGGTAACTGAAATTTTGTACTGTTTTATATTCCCCTTTCTATTTCCACCAAAGAGCAGCCCCTGGCAACTACTTTTCTACTCTCTCTTCCTACTAGTTCAGTTTTTCTTTTTTAAGATTCCACATAAGTGATTCCATACCATATTTGTCTTTCTCTGTCATCTTAGTTTACTTAGCATAAGATCCTCCTGGTTTATCCATGTTGTCATAGCTGACAGGATTTCCATTTTTTTAAGGCTGAATATTATTCAATACAATACATATATCATATTTTCTTTATCAATACATATATTGTCAATACATATATCAGATTTTCTTTACACATTAATCCATAAACAAAGACATAGGATGTTTCTAGACCTTGCTATTGTGAATAATGCTGCAATGAACCTAGAAGTACAGATAACTCTTTGAGATAGTGATCTCATTACCTTTAGATATATGCCCAGCATTGGGATTATGGGATCAATTTTAATTTCATGAGGAACCCACATACTGTTTTCCATAGTGGATGTGCCAGTTTACATTCTCACCAACAAGAGAAGAGAGTTCTTTTTTCTCCACATCTTCACCAACACTTGTTCTTCATTTCTTTTTCTGATAGTTCATTGTGGCAATTTAGAAACATAACTGACTTACATATGTTGGTTTTGTATCCTGAAAGTACTGAATTCATACATTAATTTTAATAGTTTTTGGATGGTGTGTTTAGGATTTTCCTAATATAATATCAGGTTATCTGCAAATAGACAATTTTACTTCTTCTTTTGTAATTTGGAGACTTTTATTTTTTTCTTGCCCATTTGCTCCAGTTATGATTTCCAGAACTAAGTTAAAAAGGACTGGTAAGAGTGGGTACCCTTATTTTGATCTGAAAGGAAAAGCTTTAAGCTTTTTAACATTGTGGATGATGTTAGCTTTGGACTTGTCATTTATGGACTTTACTGTGTTAACATATGTTCCTCTATACCCACTTTTTTGAGAGTTTTTTATCATGACAAGATGTTGAATTTTGTCAAATGCTTTTTCTCCATCTATTAAGTTGATCATATGATTTTATTTTTTATAAGGATATCAGCCTTGTTTTTATTTACTTTTTATTTTATTTTATTTATTTTACAGAGAGAGAGAGCACAAGTAGGGCTGAAGAGTAGGCAGAAGGAGAGGGAGAAGCAGGCTCCCCGCTGAACAGGGAGCCTGATGCGGGACTCGATCCCAGGACCCCGGGATCATGACCTGAGCCAAAGGCAGACACTTAACCACTGAGCCACCCATGCGTACCTGATTTTAAAACCTAAGGCATAAAGCAGGCTTTGAGTCACAATTTTTCTTCTGGAGATTTATCTTATCACAACCCAAACCCACCCCAAAATATAAGAATATGGTAATAAGAATATTTATTACATCATTATTTTGGATTTTTTAAAAAGACATAAATATCAATGTCCATCAGTTGGAGAATAATTAAGTTAATTGTCATTCATTTGTAATACAAAAGACTACACTTCTACTCTAAAATGAGTAAGCTCTGTATCAATTAGTTTGGAAGAATAACCATATTTTATCAAATGAGAAAAGCAAGTTGTAAAGTTGGTACTGAATTTTAGGTCTGGAAAATTTATTTAATATAAGCCTACTACTTTACCTCTAATAAACCAACACACTGTTACACACGTAATCAGATTTCTCTACTCTTCTGGATATTAAAATCCAAAACCTGAAAATAAGATTATCTACCTCTATCAATATTGCACAAACTGGCTTTAATAGATATTCTTGTAGAAATTAAACCATTTCTTTCCCAACTTAAGAAATAGAGGAATGTGACGATACTAGAAGGTAAGTCTACAGGCGGGTATTAGTTCTCTGTCTGATCAGCAATTACATGAAATACAAGTTGTACAAAATTCAGCCATTTATTATTGCATTATTTATATATTACCCATGCAGTGCCCCCACAGAGAGGATAAATGGCTTTCAAATAAGCATAAAAGCACCATCTCATAGAAAACCTGTTATCAAAATGTTCCGCACAGAAAATGTCCAGAATATATCTAAGGAAGGCATGTTTCTTTCCCATGTACTTCCCAGCCCTCCTGAAATGGCTTTCTTATCAGTTCTACCTATTAAAATTCTGAATATCCTTTATTGCGCATCTTGCCAGTCAACAGCTCTTAAGCCTTCCTCAGTCATCATGGCACCGAGTTTCCTCTGCTCTCTCTCTGAAGACAGGAAGCTTTCCTTGTGCCTCTTTATCTCATTTTACACTAACTACCTGTTTATATGTCTTTTAGCTGATAGAGATATACGCCTTGGTTTTGTAATATAGTACAAAGAACATACGCCGTAGAGTCAGGCACATGTGGATTCAAATTCTGTTTCCGTATTTTTACTCTAACAGAAATTTTAAGGAAGTCAAGTACTTTCTCTGAGATTAATTTTTCTCAACTCTGATTGAAATAATAATAAATATTTCATGTGCTTATCATTAAATGAGAACATGAAGTATAATAAGATGGTGTTCATTCTGTTTCTGCACTGCCCTACTAGAATTAGTTCACTGACGTTAGGGACATGTTTTATTAATATTCATATCTACTATACTGTTTATAATACAACTATTTATAAACTTTTCAATAAATATTTAAGAATAAATTCAATAGTTTTTTTTTCATCTGAACAATATAAAGCATTATTTTCTTGAGCTACAAAATGATACCGTGCAAGGTAACAATATTGATATTATCCAGGGAAAATGAATTGAATAGAATATATAAACATTCTAAAAGCATTCTGTAATATTTTTGTAATAGCTATTTGTAATCCGTATGTCATGGTGAACTCTATTTAATATTAATTTTTTCAATCTTAGGTATTTTCTGTTCAATGACTTTACTCAGTTTGATACTTAAATGCTGTCTTAAATATTAAATGACAAGAACTACAATCAAAGTTTTACAAAGGCTTATGTATAACCTCTACAACAGTGTGAATTCTAATGTACAACTTAATTTGATAGCCACGGTACATAACATATATTTAAAGATCATTATTAAGCCTTGATATCTGAAACGATTAAGCTCATGTTCATGACTCCATTTTAACTGTTTATATTTGATCCAGAATGAAAATTGTCTAAATTGTCATTTTAATGTCAATGACTTGAATTTTCCTATTAAAGTTTTATCTATTCTACTTTATTCAAGTGTTACAGGATAGTTATTTAGTGAGTACCTCTTGCATCATTAAAAAAAATCAAATACAGATACAGATAATTTCCGTTACAAATTGGTATGTGTGGGTTTTTTTTTTTCAATGTGCAATCAACAATTGCACAAAAATGTCCTAAGGTTACTTACATTGTTCAAAATGAAATGGAGGTTCAAAATAATTTCATGGCTGATTATTATTTTTTATCAGAAAACAACAACCAGAGCCAATGTCCATTTTCATTAGTGGAATAGTTCAGTTGAAAGTAGGTTGTTATATCTGGTTCACTCAGTTCATCACTCTGGTGTGGTCTCCTCTCCACCAATTAGCTTAATCACCTGTAGTCTGAATCCACAGCCCTCAGCCTCCTTCCACATCTCTCTCTCTCTATTTACTAACTTTTCACCATGCAATCAGAGGATTTTCAGTCTTTCCTAAAGTTTAGTTATCTTAAGCCTTTCGTTCTCAACCTATACATAAATCCTTGCTTTTAAAAAATGATCTTGTATAGAGACATATTTTATTCTTGTACGGGTATCTGAAAGAATGTATTTCAGAGAGAAAATGATAAACTGTAGTGAGGGAGGGAACAACATTTTTTTTTGAATTAAGGAAGATAATTAAGAATGACTTTAAATGATGGAAGAAGAGGAGCTTTAATTGCCCCTCTCACATATCCAGTGTCATTCTGCTCTACTCCCTGTAAAGACCAGGGTGAAAGTGAACACATCTACTGCTTACTCCAGCCGCCACACAAGAAAAGTCACATTATCTAACAATTCACATGGATATTTTACAGGTTATTTGAGGTTAAGATGGCGTAGGTTGTTAACTCTATAATTCTGATTTTATCATCTTTTTGACCTGAGCCCAGGTGATAGAACTCATTTTTCTGACTCTATGTAGTAAGCAGTCTCATTGGGAGTTATTCTGCAAGCTATTCTGCAAGATTTCTAAAATCTACTGATTCTAGCTCTCTGCCTGCAAGCGGGTAGAAATGTGAAGCTGACACTAAGTTGTGAATCAAGATATCATCAATTCAAGGTGGGAAAATGAGGACTTACACATCAATATTATCCGCTTATTTTATATTCATATTTGGAAAGCTAAAAGGCTATTTCTTGCCTGTCTATTGAATCAATGCATTGACACTCACTTGGCAGTTAGTTTACTACACGAAGAGCTAAAAAGATATCAAATATTGTATTCTGAATATGATTACCAAGTTTATGCATTACATCAATTGCTTGACTCTCATGAAATAATCTTTAGCAATGTCTTCTTTAAGGAAGACACTGAACCTCAAATCCAAAATATGGCTGCACATATATAAAAATATATATAAAGATTTTAATTCAGAATAAGCTCACTACGAATAAATACTCAAAAAGTGTTATCTTAAGTGTTATCATACAAAAATAACTTGTAGAATGAGTAAAAATATTTTCAAACCACTCTCTTGTGTTCTGGTCATAATATGCTTAAAATGCTGGGTTTATAAATACAGTTATTAATTCATTTTTATTGTGGTCTTTTATCTAAGAGGCATCAAAGAATAAAGAGAGAAAAGCAGACACTTAACAAGAAAATAGACAAAAAATAATTGAATATACTGATAATGATTAAAAAACAATCAATTGAAATATTTGTAGAGTCTGACAGATACAAACCTAGAGGTCTGGGGGACAGTATATTGAGAAGGTGACAATCAGCCAAACTAGCCTGAGAATGAGCCAGCTTGGGAAAAACAAGGAAGAGCATTTTAGTCTCTGAGTGAAAATTTAGAATTAGGAAAAAACTTAGCAGATCAGAGAAATTAAACAGAGGTTAGGCATTGAGTCTAGAATGCAATGAGTAAGCATAAGTGAGAATCAGACTCCAGATTTAGGCTCAGGTCATGACCTAAGGTTGTGAGATCGAGCCCTCCATCAGGCTCCCTGCTCAGCAGGGATTCTGCTTAAGGATTTTCTCTCCCCTTCTCCCTCTGCCCCTGCCCCCTGCTCTCTCTCTTGCTCTCTCTCTCAAATAAATAAATAAATCTTAAAAAAAAAAAAAAAGAATAAGAAACAGAGAACATACAGTCCAAATCATGCTATGCCTTTTTCCTTCTGGCAAGAATAATATTGAATATTTCCTGAGCAATTACTATATGCCAGGTAGTATTCTAAGTGCTGCATACAAATCAATTCATTTATCCCTCACAACAGTCTTTTGAGAAAGGAACTCTTTCCATCTGTATTTGTCAATGGGGGATGAAACAAAGAGTTACGTAAATTGTTCAAAACCATATCACCAGTAAGTCTCTGAGTCAAGATTCTAAACTAAGCAGGCTTATAGATAGCCTTCTTTCTTAACCACTATGATACGCTTCTTACAACCAGTTAATTGCATAGGTTTTATTAAAGGAATAATGTGATATGCTTCAAAGGTCATAAACGGTGGATTAAATAGGACACAAGGATGATGTGGGTTGTGACTCTTTTATCTTTAATGTTTACCATAGCTAATATGCAAAAAAAAAAAAAAGGTTTAGAGGACAAGAATATGAACAGAGAGATAAAAAAGAAGCTGTCATATGCATTCAGACCTAGAGATGATTGTGGCTTGAACTAGATGGTGGGGGGCGGGGGGGGGAAGGTGGTCCATGGCCATGTAAACAAGAAGAAGGATAGACCTGCCATATTTATTTTGAGACTAGAAATGTCAGGACTTCTCAATGTGAGGGAGAGTTGGGTAATCAAGAATATTACTGATGATTGTGGCTACAGCAATTGTATGAATGATGTTTCCACTGACTAAAATAGCAAAAACTAGAAGCATTCCAGACTTGTAGAGGGCAACTGATTATGGGGCTTTCTAGTTGTCAGTGGTTCATGAGAATTATATCCACAAGTGAGGGGCTAGTAGTTGAAGGGAAAAGGCATAGCTGAAATAAATTCAGGAGGCTTAAGCTGGAAAAAATGCTGAAGGAGAACTACAATAACAGTATGAAAGCATTTTAGGGCGCCTGGGTGGCTCAGTTGGTTAAGCGACTGCCTTCAGCTCAGGTCATGATCCTGGAGTCCCGGGATCGAGTCCCGTATCGGGCTCCCTGCTCGGCAGGGAGCCTGCTTCTCCCTCTGACCCTTCCCCCTCTCATGTGCTCTCTGTCTCTCTCATTCTCTCTGTCTCAAATAAATAAATAAAATCTTTAAAAAAAAACAGTATGAAAGCATTTTATATAAAATAATTATTCCTCCATACATATCAGCACCATTCAGTAAGGTAGTACTAGCTACATGTGGTAATTGTACATTTGAAAGTAACCTAGTATGGGGGCACCTGGGTGGCTCAGTTGGTTAAGCATCTGACCCTTGAATTTGGCTCTGTTCATGATCTCATGGGTCCTGAGAAGCCCCACAGCAGGCTCCCTGTTCAATCCCAGGGTCATTCTCCCTCTCCGCTCCTCCCCCTACTCATGATCACACATGCCCTCTCTCACTCCCTTTCTAAAATAAATAAATAAATCTTAAAAAAAATAGTCTAATATGACAAAGGAACTGAATTTTAAATTGTATTTCATTTTGATTCATTTATATAATTTAAATAACAACAGGTGGCTAGGGGATATTGTATGAACAATAGAGACATATTTGATCAAAAAAGTATAAATTTAGATACTGGTTGAGCCTGAGGTAGACATTTCTAGGGAACGAGGGTGGAATGTCTGAAAAGATAACAAATAATCTTCCTAGATTAATGTTAAGGTTTCTTTACCTGCTGAAATTTGTGTACCTTGAGACATTTTTTTAACTTTGAAGATGATACAGCCTCTTGTTGGAACTGCTTCCACTTTCATAATCTGTTCATTTATCTTCCCACAGTCATTAACCCAATCACAGTAAAATCCTTAAGCAGAAGAATTTAATGGTTGGGTAATTGTTGCTGAGTTATATATCATTGTTAAAGGGCAGAGATTAAAATGATTGTGATAAAGAGAGGGGAGGTAGCTATGGTATCTACTGTAGAGTCCATTGACACATTACCTTTCATCCTATTCTCTGATACCTGGGTCCACTTTATGCACTAGAAAAGAGGACTGCAAAGTCCATCCAAGTACATGACTGCTCTATGGATACTTACCCCAAACACTCTAAGCAAATCACAAGTACACAACTTTAAGTTATTCATTTTGCTTAGCCAAAATTTAAAAATTAGTCTTCAAGGAGGGTCCATACATTATTATTTTAAATGTTCATTTAAATTTATTGTCTGTTTATTATTTATTTTTCATTTATTATCTATCATTTGTGTACATTTATTTAAATGTATTATATTTACCTTTTTTAATTAAAAGGATGTATATAAATGTAATTGCCTGAATTTCAGCATATTTGAGAGTGAGTTATTTTTCACATTCAAGGTGATTCTTAGCACCACACTGAATCTGTAGTGCAAAAAAGTATTTCCCACAAAAAAGAGAATTTTTTTTACCATAGGCTCATTTTCTTAGATGTGATCAGGCTCTTGGTGGCAGAATTGATAAATAGTCCAGAAACAATACAGATGGAAACAAAGACTCACTGATTTGTCACCATGTATTGCCCTTGTAGACTACAGCTAAAGTAACTATCACATAAAAATCCCTGCACTGGGGTCATTTCTAATCATATATATCCTGAATAACATTATCAATCTACCCTGAAAACCATTATTTGTCTTCACACATCCCCTGATGTTGATAACATCTTTCATTAACCAGAATATATTGATACCATATAAATGTCTGGCCATAGGTCCATAAACTCTTAGGTTCCCTTATTGTGATAAGGGAACCACTCAGAACTTCAAGTACTCACATGAATTTTAGGTACATAATCTATCAGTTCGGTCATAACAACATCTCATTTTTATAGTGTATTCAACTAGGGCTCTTTGAGACCAATTTATAATTCACTACCTATGTAAAAATATAGAAATGACTTTATATTATTATGACATCAATTAAATATTTTCTATTCTTGGAAATAATGGAATTTTAATATCAAAAGAGTCAACCAAGTGATTGGGCTCAAAGGATGAAATATAAAAAATAATTCCCAGCAAAGAGAAGCTCTCTAAAAATATAGGAAACAACAAGAACCCATGTAAGGCTATTAAGCTTTGTGCAAGTAGAATGATTCCAGTGAGATAATATAAGCCGAGTCAAATAACAAGGTTATTTTGAGTTCAATGTCAGACTTTATTCTATAATTCATTTAGTCCACTATTTGTTCTTATTACCTGTGTATTACAAAGTGATCTGCACACATGACTAATTATTTTGTCATTAGGGAAATCAGTAAGCCTTTACTTTATTTCAAAAGAGAAGAAAAAGGCAAAAACACACAATTTAGAATGCTTTTAGTTGTATGATGAAAATAACAATTTGCTCAAAAGATCTATAGCTAAAAATAAATATGAGGGTTCTCTTCAATTTTCACTTAATCAAAGCTATAAACTTTTGTACTGTACATTTTTGGATCTATTATTCTTTTTAAATTGAAAGACAATGGTAGATTTTAATATTAAATAACGTATATTTATAACACTACTAGATTAATAATAAATTGATAAAAAATGGCACAAGCAAGTGTAAGGTTGTACGCATTAGTCATTCACTTTGGAAATTCAATATATCTAGCTTTGGTAGGGCTTTCAGGGGTTATATAGTCTTCCAAGGAAATAAGAAAATAAATTGTTTCTAAATTATAATGCAAGGGAGAGCCCTGCTGGTGGACTTTTATAGATGCACCAAATGGACTCATAATTGAAGCAAACTATCTTAGGAAAAACAACAGTGAAATGTATAATACATTTGATTGTTTTTTGGCTCCATTATCTTCTATATTCTAGAACTGAATCTCATTAGCTTTTAACTCAATGTGCACCTTACTTTTGAAGCAATATAGCACATTCCCTGCAGTTTGCCTCACTTTCTATGGGGATTTTATAGTTAGGAAAATGGACTACATGGTCTATTTTCAAGTATGACAAAGCAATTCTACTGAAATATTGGATTTATTAAAATCTGTTACTCACTAACTGCAGTTAAAACATCTTGACTTCCTGACTTGCTCTGTTTGCTCCCTGTACTTAAAAGCTCCTTGTAACTACCTCTAGAGAACATTTTAAAGAGAGAAAACATTGCACTAGATTAAGAGAAAATTAGCTTATTTCCTATGCAAAATCACATTCATGTAGGCGTTGAATAGAGAGCAACAGGACACTAAAGGGAGTGCAGTAAATCTTCTATTAGTTCTTCAATGTGGACTACTTTACTTGTTAGTTATTTGTTTCGAGTGAATGTGCAGAAACAGAAAAAATGTACATATTTAAATATAAATGGAAAAATTTTAAGAGTCAGGGTTTTAATATTATCTACCACATTGCACTGCACGCCTTGCTGGTCTTGATATTTGAATGAATATTTGAGAGTTAACTATGTATTTAGGAAAACAGTGATAGCAACATTTCATACTGAAATACATAAAGCTGAATAATGTATTAAAGCCTGAGGCATTGTCTTGAAAAATAGAAAATTGAAAGCTAGCAAATATATTAATACAAAGCAAAAAAAGGAAATAAGATTTTTTTTTTTAAAGATTTTATCTATTTATTTGAGAGAGAGAGAATGAGAGAGAGCACATGAGAGGGGGGAGGGTCAGAGGGAGAAGCAGGCTCCCCGCCGAGCAGGGAGCCCGATGCGGGACTCGATCCCGGGACTCCAGGATCATGACCTGAGCCGAAGGCAGTCGCCCAACCAACTGAGCCACCCAGGCGCCCCAAGGAAATAAGATTTTTATCATTAAAATTTTAGAGTCGCTGCTATGGTAACATGGTAAGCAAAATTTCACCATAAAGGAACTGGTGAGCTACCGTATTAATTTTTTCTATCGTCTTCAGATGTTGACCTATCGAAATTTTCAAACAAGGTGCTTGGGGCAAAATAGTTTTTGTAAAATGGAGGGATTAGGAGATCACATATGAAAATTGAGAAATATTTTTATTTATGTTTATTAATATTAATGTTATATTACTACATAATAAAATATATAGGATAAATAGGAACTTATCATATATGTATAGTTATGAATAATACAATGTAATAATTACATTTTTCAATGTCTTTGATGCTGTGTGTTCAATAAGGCTGTAGTGTATGCATAAGAATGGTTTGATATGAGTGTGGAGGCCTTTCTAGTTCCAGAAATTGCTTTAATTCAATGTTACACACAAAGACATGGCCTGAATTGAGGCTTCAAAATCTCTGATGGCCTAGAGGAAGAGGGGAGTTGGAGAGAATTTAATAATTCAAAAACACAGCTAACTCCTGAGTGCTCTTTAGAGGAGATTATATCTCTTTATAGGCAAACCCTGTCATTTCAGCCTTCCATTTAATACTTAATATCCAAAATTGGCTTTTAATTACTCTGACTTCAGTCCTTTGTCTCTTCCAATGATGAGGTAAGGGGGAGGAGAAGGCAAAAGAGATTAGAAGGAGAAGAAAGAAAAAAGGAAAAGAAGACTAGGAGGAGGAGGAGAAGGAGGAAGTGCAGGGAGGAGAAGCTGAATAAGAAGGGAAAGGGGAAGGAGATAAAAAAGAAGTAGCAATCAGGGGCACCATGTGGCGCAGTCAGTTAAACGTTGACTCTTGGTTTAGGTTCAGGTTGTAATCTCAGGGTCATGAGATCAAGCCCTGCATGGGCCTCCATGCTCAGCACAGAGTCTGCTCTCTTCCCTCTACCCACCCCCACTCTGTCTCTCTCATTCTCTCTCTCTCTCAAATAAATAAATAAATCGTTAAAAAAACATAACGATCATGGAACACCTGGATGGCTCAGTTGGTCGAGTATCTGTCGTTGGCTCAGGTCATGATCTCAGGATCCTGGGATCCAGGCCCATATGGGCTCCCTGCTCAGCTGGGAGTCTGCTTCTCCCTCTGACCCTCCCTCCTTGTGCTCTCTCTCTCTCAAATAAATAAATAAAATCTAAAAAAAAAAAAACCAATCAAACTGTTAAGGGCAGCTGTAAATGGTTAGTTCATGCTGTGCCAATTCACCTTATTACATAGTTTTGTCTCTTTGTTGTTGCCGTGTGTGTGTGTGTGTGTGTGTGTGTGTGTACACATGTGCATGGATAGTGAGCACTGTGTTAGAAGAAAGTAGCTATGTTTGCAGGAAATGAATCAGTTTATCCCTCCACACTATCCATAGCCACACCTGAGTTTGAATCAGCATCACATCAGATGCAAACATCTGAGGAATGAGATAAATCATAACATTGTTGCAATAAAATGCCTGGTGTGGTGTTGGATTTACCTTTATAAAATTCTTAAACAGTTTTTCAAAGCTCTCCAGCAATGTGCTTCTTTTATACATATATATTATATATTATATACTTTTTATTATATATGTAAACTTTAAGTATGAGTTTTTAGTTCAAGTGTAATGCATGGCAATTACAATACCAAACATATCAGTGAAAGTTCGCAAGAGAATCTGTTCAGAGAATCTGTTTTTATAATTATAATCAGAATCATTTATTGTTAAAAATATGATTGCCAAGGGCGCCTGGGTGGCTCAGTCAGTTAAGCGGCTGCTTTCGGCTCAGGTCATGATCCTGGGGTCCTGGAATCGAGCCCTGCATCAGGCTCCCTGCTAAGCGGGAAGCCTGCTTCTCCCTCTCCCACTTCCCCGCTTGTGTTCTCTCTCATGCTTCTCTCTCTGTCAAATTAATAAATAAAATCTTTAAAAAAAATATGATTGCCATGTAGAAAATTAGAAAATTATGTCAAAATTTTCATGCATTAGACATTTACATTAAATTACGTATTATTACAGTAGTATCCTTTTGATTACACCAAAATGTACTATGACTTTCCCCACATAGGATTTATGTGAAATATATTTTCCTCTGGACAACTGTCTTCATCCATTCAGGCTGTTACAACAAACTAGCACAGAATGAAAGGCTCATGAATAACATAAACTTAATGCTCACAGTTCTAGGGGCTGGAAGTCCAAGATCAAGGCACCAGATAATTCTGTCTGGTGAGGACCCTCTTCCTGGTTCATAGCTAGTATCTTCTCACTGTGTCCTCACATAGTGGAAAGGACTAGGGATCTCTATGGGGACTCTTTCATAGGAATACTAATCCTACTCATGAGGGCTTTACTCTCCTGACTTAAGCACATCACAAATGCCCCACCTTCTAAATTTGGGTGTATAGAATTTCATAATATGAACTTTGGAGGGACAAAAATATTCAAACCGTAGCAGCAATCAAAGGGCATAATAGCAGCACTGGGACTCATTATAAGTATTGAAGATTATACTTTAATTTCTACCTTCTCCCTTGCTTTAACCAGCATAGGCTGAAAGGGAAGATCAACAACTTCTAATTACATTTCAGAAATGGAATTAAGACTACTCAGAATACAGCTTCCTTGCAAACTTTAGTAATGTTTTCCTTATTCCTAGAAAAGGATTTCTTTTTCTTTTATAAAATAGCTAAGATATAAAATTATCAATTCAGAACTTCCCAAACTGACATGTATCTTATCTAGTTAACACTGATTTTATTGGGAACATTAAATGTCAAATCATATAACAGGGACTTGGTTTTCAGCAAGAAACCTAGACATTATTAAAGATAAAAAGATTATTTAAGGGCGCCTGGGTGGCTCAGTTGGTTAAGCGACTGCCTTCGGCTCAGGTCATGATCCTGGAGTCCCGGGATCGAGTCCCGCATCGGGCTCCCTGCTCGGCAGGGAGTCTGCTTCTCCCTCTCCCACTCCCCGTTTGTGTTCCCTCTCTCGCTGTGTCTTTCTCTGTCAAATAAATAAATAAAATCTTTAAAAAAAAAAGATTATTTAAATGAATTCTCCTGAATATTTATCCTTTTTAAAGGACAATAACTCTTATCACCTATTTTCATATTCTATCCTTCTTATCAAACATTATTTTGAATGTTTGAATGAAATAAGTTTAATTTTTGAAAAGTAGGATATCAGAATTAGCCATTACTAATTGAATTAATTAATTAGACTTTGCTAAATTAGAATCTGTCCCTGCAACTATATCTCAGAAATATTGATTTTGCTATTCTGAAAGAATCTATAGCTATTATTAATTCATATTATTATGATAAAGTATCAAAATGGAAGTTTCATTAATACATTGAAGTGCAATAGAAATCACGTTCCAAAGTAAGGTGGTAGACTATGATGAAAATTTCTAAATTATCAAGTTGGCAACTGGTTACTAATTGTTGAGATGACACACAGGTCAAACATATAAAAAGTTTCTGACTTCAAGCTGAGAAATTAAAAGATGAAGGGTGAGCTGGTTAGCTGTTGAAAAAGAAGTGGCCTTGCTGGGCAGAGGATGCATCCTGTGAACAGAGGAAGGTAAGAGAGGAAATGTCACGTTATCTTGGATACCGATCTTAAGAAAGGAAGAGACCTAAGGAGAGAAAATCAAGAGCTCACAGGACTCTTTCTGGTTGAAGATCATTAAGTGATCAGTCAGGAGAGAATTGCATTTGGCTTACAAGTGCAAGTGAGGGATTCTTAGTGACACAGGAGCCAAATTCTGAAGAAGCTATGACAGAACTCAAAAGAAAAGAAGTAACTGCATTAGAACCTGCCAGTCCCCAATGACAAAACTTCGCTGCCTTCCTCAACTATGATCCTTCTCACATTGGTCCATCCCGAATCAACTTGCCCTATTCTTCCACACTGGCCCACCAGGAAGTGAGGAGAGGTAAGAACACATACACATGCTCTCTTAGTGCAGACTTCTAGTAAATGATAAGCCAGGGCTGGGATGACAGGGAATAGCTTGAGTTTGGGAGATAAAGCTTGATTATTAGATGAGCTGAATCTTCTTACTACTCACCTAAAATATCTTATATTGCCTAAGTGTGATTAAAAAAATGTCATCCCATAGGAGGGAGAACATCTCTTCTCTTGAATAAACTTAAAAGGACAGTGGGAGATAAAATAAAGTTGTTTTATAAATAGGTCCCATTAGTAGTACTTCTTTCAATGAGCAAAATACAAAATTAATGAATTTATAAAATATTATTTCTGTAATCAATATTATTTAGAATATCAATATTTATTCATATTTCATATGCAGTGTTTATACAGAGATAAAATTAAGGTTCTTTTCTAATTTTATACACTTTATTTACATGGGTGATTTGAAAACTTTTCAGAGCATCCACTTTTCTACCATTTTGACAGAAAAATTAATGAAATTCAGATGATAAAACTTCTGAGGTAGATTTGTTTACTCAATGCATTTGATGAAACAACTACTATGAACAGAAGACCTATTTGTTCTAAAACTGTAAGAATATCCAAGGCATATTCTTTGTTTTAAAGTAGCTAATTTATTAGGTTTGGTAATTACAAAGAAGAAAATTTATGTCAAAGTCTGTGACAGATGTTAATCATTTCTATCAGGTTTTAATGTAAGGAGAAATCCATTAAACACCTATTGTGTGCTGGCTTTCCTTGAGATAAAAAACTATTGAGGTATGAATCCTTCACCAAGTAATTTTGATCTAAGAACTGGGAAAAAGACTTGTAATTAAACATGTATAAAAAATGGGCCTCATACACTTGGTATTTTTTACTATATTTTTCCCTTTGAAATACTTTGCTCCTTTAGTTATCATAACTCCTCTATATACTAATTTTCTTCCTCGTTTTCCAGCTTCTCCTCCTTGATGATCATCATGGACTGTTTCATTTCTACTTGCCCCTTACTGGATGGAATGCCTTTCTTACCAGTCTGCCCTTTTCAGGCTATGTGTTCCATCACCCCTCCATGGAGTAGTTAAGATTGCTTAAAATTTAAGTCTGAAATATTTACAAAAACATGAAGTAAAGTAGTTAAGATGATTTTAACACTTGGTTTAAGAATGACAGCAACAACAAATAAGACATTAAAACATGGACATTAACAACTTAAATTGCACACACAGGAATTAAAATCTACACATTCGGAACATTCACCTTATCTCAAAATGGAGGTCATCTAGTATTTCTCACCAAAGGGACCTGGCTTTTTACCGGTCCTGCTTTAAATGCCACATCACTGGATGACTACAGTCTATATATTCAGTTAAAAACATTCAGCAAAACCTTAGATGTGCACAGCTAACTTCTTACCAAGTAACTACAAAATAACTACTTAAAAACCAATGGACAGTTAAACCCAACTTTTCCAAAAGGGAATTAACCCTCTCCTCCCACTCCAAATTGAACTCCTCTTGTGTTTTCTTTAAATTGCAAATTCTATCATAGAATGAGGCACAGCCATCCAACTTCTCATTTAAGCCTGATGCCTGTGGTCATTCTATGCTTGTCATATTTACTTCCATTCATTCATACACAGCATCCTGTGATCTCTCTTACCACAACTATCACTGCCTAATGCCCTAATCACTTCTTACTAATATCACTTTGATAACCCCACTGCTTCTAAAGTAACCTGACTCCACTTCATCTCCCGTAATGATACTAGATTGAAACCCTTAAAAACAAAGATCACCATGTTGCTCATCTTTTTAAAGCATCTAGATCAAACACATTATCTTAGTCATAGAGCCCTTTATTTATAATCTGCTCCTACTTTCTGTGCTAGTCCAGTATCCTAGGCTCTCTCATTTATAAGACATATCACCACCACCCCCAAAATGGGGTTTCACCATTCTTACTGCTTTTCATTTCCATCAAATGTCAAGTTTTCTCTGCTTGGAATACCCACCTCCTTTCCTTAGTAGCTAACCCCTTATGTTTTTTTAAGTCAAACTCACTTGGACAGTAAACACAGTTTTCAATTGACCAGCTTTGTGTTCTAGAACATATGTTTAATTCTATAAGATTCAGTTATCTGTTATGTAAAATAGGGATAATTATAATATCCTCATAGAGCAGAGGTCGGGAAATTTTTCCCATAAAGGAACATATAGTAAATATGTTAGGCTTTGTAAACCTATAGTCTCTGTCACAACTACTCACCTTGGTTACTGTAACATGAAAACAGTCATTAACAATATGCAATGAATATGTCTGTGTTCCAATAAATATTTACAGAAACAACTGAGGGCCACATTTGGTCTGAGAGCCTTAGTTTGCTGACTTCTTCCATTAAGTATATAATCACCACTCCTCAGGATCCTGGTGCAGCAGCTCTTGCTGCCTACATGTCCTGTCCCTGTGCTTCAATAAAACCACCATTTTGCACCAAAGACGTCTCAAGAATTCTTTCTTGGTCGGGGCACCTGGGTGGCTCAGATGGTTAAGCGTCTGCCTTCGCCTCGGGTCATGATCCCAGGGTGCTGGGATTGAGCCCCACGTCCGGCTCCTGACTCAGGGGAGAGCCTGCTTCTCCCTCTCCCTCTGCCTCTCCCCCTGTTCATGCACTCTCTCTCTCTCTGTATCTCTGTGTCTCAAATGAATAAAAAAAAAAAATCTTAAAAAAAAAAGAATTTTTTCTTGGTCATTGGCTCTGGACCTCACCCCACCGAACCTCACCTATATTCCAAAACCACATTAATATGATTAAAATCCAAGATTGATATAAATAAATAAAATTGTAAAACAAAAAAATGATGCAAAATAGTTGAAAATTAAATTGAAAATTAGAAAACTTGAATAACTCAATACTATGAATAACTTCAAACATATCCAAATAACTTTACATCTCACTATTTTTCTTTCCATATGCCTCAAATGAGTAAGTGAATGGTAAATTCTATGAAGATTCTTCTAATGAAGTAATAATATACTTGAAATATATACAAGCCGCATTTTTACGATTGTCCCTATTATAGTTAAATTATAGAAAATGTCAGGTCATATTTTGAATTTGGACATTATAATTTTTACTAAGTTATACAGAAACAAAAATCAGTATGAACAATTCAATAAATCATCAAGCAAATTTAGTAGGAAAAAAAATCAATCAACCATATTGCTACTCTGAACTAATAAGTTTCAAAGGTAGAAAGTCAATCTAGAAATCCCTAAGAATACACAGCCAATCATTGGGGATTAATGGAATCACTTATGAAAAGAAAAGAAATACATCTGAGAATTGTATGTGGAAATGCAATAATGCGTTTGTGTGAAAAGCATGTCAAACTGGTGGACAAGGATGACTCACATGGACGCAGCATGTGAGCTTGGGCAATGGATTTAATCTTTCTGGACTTCATTTATCATAGGCATAGTAAGAGAAAATTTAAAATTCAATGGTTTATCATTTTCTTTAACTTTTTAACCATTGGCCATCATTCCACAATCTATTACAGGGAGCCAAGTGTGAGGCCTTAACTGAGGATGTTCAGTGTAGACGCATAGGACAAAATCTGGGCTTAGCATTTGTTCATTTCTCTTTTGATTTCTTTAATGAACACCTTTATAAAATACAAGTAACATCCATACAAGGTCAATGTAGAGGTAAATATTTTGATGATAAGGTTCTGTGTAAAATCATTATTTTAATAATATAATTATGTATAACATTAAGTTGTACTTCTATTTTCATGCTTACAGCCTCATTATGTGCACATTAAATTTCAAACAATCAAGTGAACTATTTAATGACTGTTACAAATAACATCAGTGTCTTCAGTGTCATGCTAAGATGTATCTAATTCTTCTGGGAAATGAGTTAGTAGAAAGCATAGACTTTTACTGAAACTTTGTGAAGTGCAGATATCAGATATTTTTGTACTTACAGTTAGAAAAAATATCAACTTTTATGTATGTTCAAGGGTGGGGTTCATATAATATGTGCCTTTGATCATTATTCAAAATATTTGCATTTGTCAAATTCCCACTGCCATCCATGTACTGTTTTGACCAAAACATAATGAATGCTTAAAAAAAAAAAAGCCATCTCATTTCTAATTCTGAAGTCTCATAACATGCATTACTTAATTTTCTTTTAGCTGCTTGGTATCACTTATCTTTTTGTAAATTTTGCATTTATAACAATTATTCCAACAGGTATCTGCATGAAGGCATTTTAAATTTATTTCCCAATTAGAACTACCCTAACTAGCAGAAGAACAAGGGAAATGGCAGATTGGAGTTTAACATGATTTCATATTCATCTTGGCTGCCAAGGCTAAACTTGTAATTAAGGGATAATCCCACAGCAAGACCAGACACATAAGCAAGTAAACATAATGCAAGCCTATGTTTATGGGGCACCTTTATTTAGTTCTTGATTCAGAGAAAGAAGGTTATGAAAATAATTACCATAATAACACACTGCACTTTAAGTAGCCCCTTTTATGCTGAATCTGAACATACTACCTCATTCATTCTAAAAGGAATCTTTAAAAAAGAATATGAGAACCGTTTCCAAATCATAACTACAGTTAAAAAAAAAATAAACTAAAGCCAACCTTACAAAAAGCTAGGCTTTTGTGACTTTGGGAATCAGACAGACTGGTTTATTGACTAACCCTCTCATATAACTTCTTTCTTAGAAATATTTCTTAAGCTGCTGTACAAAGGAGATGCAATATAAAGATTAAATAAAAGATAACATACTGAGTTTGGTCATGACTACGTTTTTGACTTAGCCCCCTAACATAAATAGAGAACAGCAAAATATATATGAACTAATGATTTAAGGTATTGAACACATCAGGGATGTGATGTTTTATGTAACAAAAACAAATAAGGCAAACTTCATATTTATTGCAATATTCTAAATGGGGGCAGTTTCCAAACCACGGCAAAAAATGATTGAGCCCAAACAAAAAAAGCTATGTTCTCATTGGATGGAGGAAATACAGATCAGATGTGTCTGGAGGGGAAAGCTCTATAGATAAGGAATTCCAGAAAACTGGAGAGGAGTTTCCTTGAAATAGTGATTAAATGATAAGCCCTACATGCATGTGATAAGATTCTGTGAGGTGGGGTCAAAGAACAAGGGGGCCTCAAGATTTCATCAGAGATGACATAGAAATCTCAGTGCTCAAGGATACTGTAGGTCCAGCCAACCACACTGGAGAAAACTTGCTGAACATTTAGAGAAGACCTCCAGAGAAATCAAGCCTCAATTTACCCACAGAATAACAGCTATATATGATGTGAACTAACAAATCCTAAAACCAAACCTCAACAAGATCAAGCTCATCAGTCAATAAATAAGTACCCAGCACAACAAAATTCAACACTATTTAAAGAATGATATCAGCAAACAGACTCAATAACATTGTTTGCACAATGCCCAATATTTCAAAAATTACCAGGTGTGTAAAAATTATGAAAATATGAAACATAAGCCTGAGAAAAGTAAGTCCTTAGCAATAAACCCAAAGATAAACCAGATGTTATAATTATCAACTAAGGACTTTATAATAGTAGTTATAAATGTGCTCAAAATTTAAAGGAAATGAACATAATGTGTGAAAAGATAGAGAAATTTCAATAGAAAAAAAAAGAGAAGAATATCAAATTAAAATGCCAGAAATTAGAAGTAGAATATTGGAAAAGAGAAGTTCAGAAGACATCTTTATTGGAAGAACGGACTTTGAAGAACAAAGACCGATGAACATGAAAACAATTAAATCAAATAGAAACTAAACTGAAACGCAGATAAAAGACAGAAAAATAAATGCATGGAGTCTTTAGTGACGTGTTTGTCTATATTAAACAGTATAATTTTTGACTAAAATTTCAGAAGGAGATAAGATTGAGAATGGAACAGAGAATTAATGAGAATAAATAGTGACTGCAATTTTGGTGAAAATATCAAGCAACAAAACCAAGAAGCTAAAACAACAAAAACAAAAACAAAAACAAAAACAAAAAACACCCAATCAGAAAAAAAAAAAAAAAGACAACCACATGTAGGAATAGCATGATCAAGCTGATGAAAATAGAGATGAAATAAAATCATACAAATAACCAGAGAAAAAAGATATATACTGGTCATCTAAGAGAAGAATAACTTCAGACTTCTCATGAATGCAAGCTAGAAAAATGAACAGAAAAAAAGGAGAAATTTTTTTTTTAAAGATTTTATTTATTTATTTGACAGCGAGAGACACAGTGAGAGAGGGAACACAGCAGGGGGGAGTGGGAGAGGGAGAAGCAGGCTTCCCGTCGAGCAGGGAGCCTGATGTGGGGCTCAATCCCAGGACCCCGGGATCATGACCTGAGCCGAAGGCAGATGCTTAACGACTGAGCCACCCAGGCGCCCCAAAAAGGAGAAATTTTTTAGTGAGGTGAAATAAAAATGAAAATGAAACTCTGTAACTTAGAAGTATAGAAAGAATAAAATCATCATTTAAAAAATGGACAGTAAGTAACAACATATTCTTATGTTTTATTCCTATAAATAAAAGCTAAAGGGATAAGGGTGAAAGAAACTTCTTCAAATCAAAGGAAATAATGCTAGATAAAAACAAGGACATGCATGAAATAATGAAGAATTACAAAAATGGTAAATATAAAGCAAAATTTGTAACTGAAAATACAAAAGTATATCACTAAAACCCAATTAAAGAAATAAAATAGATTAATGAGAAAATGCTCAATTATTTTTTATTATGTGGGCAGGAAATGTGTAAAACAAAACAAAACAAAATCGCAGAAATAGAAAGCAAAAACTAGATGATCAACAAAACCCTTACATTACAAATACAAAATTAATGTAAACGGTCTAAAGGCCTCAGTTAAAAGTTGGGGATTGTCAGACTAGAAAAGAAAACAAATAACAAATACATGGTGTAAAGTAGCCATGTTCTTTAAAGAAACTGATAGGGGTGCCTGGGTGCCTCAGTTGTTAAGCATCTGCCTTTGGCTCAGGTCATGATCCCAGGGTGCTGGGATCGAGCCCTGCATCGGGCTCCCTGCTCAGCGGGAAGCCTGCTTCTCCCTCTATGGGAGAGGAGGACATAAACCCTCAGACCATAGCACTGTCATTATAAGAAACTATAATAAAAATGTGGGAAGAAGTTCTAAGAGAAGCAGGGAAGATTTTATACATGGGCAAAAGGAGTAACCCTGATTCATAGGGTGAAACTATAGAGACAGAACAGAGATATCATAATTTTGTGGAGAAATGACCCATGTCATAATATCCCTTTCTCTCAGTTTCTTAGGAAAGCAGGAGCCTATATTCAGTGGGTACCTTGCTCCCATTGTAGAACTACCTTTGGTTGTAAAGATAGAAGAGTTTACTTTTCCTTTGGGTAAAGCCAATTAGCAAACAGAGGCCTATGATTGGCCTGTGGTGGACTATGACTCCATCCCTACCTCCACCTCAGCTATTAAAAAACCCTCCAGCCCTCCGATTCAAGGAGTCCATTTCCTACACTTCGCCTATTGCAATAGTCTTGGATAGTCTTCTTTGCCTGTTTAACTTGGCCCAGTGCAATCTTTACTTTGACAACTGCTTATCTTCCTTGAATTCTCCTGGAGAGTTGTACTTCCCCGGATTTGCCTTCACGCACGGGGAAGTCTAGCTTGCTTCATTAGGTATAGGGAGACTTCCTAAGCAGTGCTGCTTAGAACACAATGTTAATGTTCTTATAGAGAAGGGTGATAAGTTGGTTTGTGGCAATCAGCTAGAGAAGAGGCACATTATCCTTTGAGAGTCAAAATTTTCTTAGATTAAACAATTCTTACGTAACAGTCTCTGTTTTATCAGTACTGTATGACATCTTTTCTCTCCATATGCTGACAGGTTCTGTTTGAAGAACTGTGTAAACAGGTGTAACTGATATTTAATGAGGCTGCTTCTATAAGCCACACATACATGCAGTGCTTATTTGTTTATGAGCACAGCTTCATAGTCATGGCCAGCCTAGGACCCCATACTGCAAGATGTGACAGAACTCCTTCTGTCTTAAATAATACTGCCTTATCTAGGCAGTTGGAGATTGCTCCTTCATTAGCAAGTCAGTGTACTTCCAAGCTTCCTACTGATGCTATGATGTTTCTATCAATGATTTTGTTCTCTAATCGGAGCTGATTAGAGAACAAAATGTTTTAGATTAGAGAACAAAATGCTTTAAAGTGGAATATTACCAATTAAGTCAATAGATATCCCTAGAAAGTGTGTAAATTTGCAAATTATGTATCTTTATCCATCTTTTCCTTTTTCAAAAATTCTGAATTTACAAATCAAGCACACCAGAGAGCAAAAGTTCTAAGTGGTTTAATTATTCTATCTGCTTTGAAGAAATGGAAAGAGACAATGCTTCAGATAATCAACATTCAAGTTATTTAGAGATATACAGGATGGATTCATCTTTTTGAATTGCTCTTGACGCTTAATAATTTTTAGTTTGAAATCATTTTATTTTTTGATTTTCATGCTTTTAGGCTTTTTCAAAAGTATAATTTATTCAATTACATGAGATAATCCCTATTATTAGGATGGTTTACAGTTTTCAGATTCTTTTAAATTTCTATGTTTTTTCTTAGTATCTTACTATCTACTATATTTTTTCTTACTTTGAGAACTCTTTTTCTATTTAATTTATTTAATTTAGGCCTACCATCTAACTGCTAAATACTCAGATTATTATGTTCACACATAGGCATTCAGATACAATTAAAATATTAACTTAAAAACAATTTTTGATCTAATTTTTTCCAATGTTTAATTTGTTTACTTGTAAAAATGTTATAATTTGGGGTCAGCTGGACAAATTAAAAATATATATACCAAAATCCTGTCTAGACACCCTCAAGGTCCAAATGAATTCACAAGTCTCATTCTTTTTTTTTTTTGAATATTTTACTTATTTATTTGAGAGAGAGAGAGAGCACATGCACAAGCATGGGGGCAAAGGGAGAGGAAGAAGCAAACTCCCCACTGAGCAGGGAGCCAGATGTGGGACTGGATCCCAGGATCCTGGGATCATGACCTGAGCCAAAGGCAGACGCTTGACTGACTTAGCCACCTAGGCACCCACAAGTCTTCATTCTTGACACTCAAACAAAGAAAGGATACCTATATATTTAAGCATTATGAACAAAACTAAACCTATGTTTAAGGAGGAACCAAGCTATTCCTCTATTTTCCCACCCATAATCCTAAAGGAAAATAATACATGGAGATTCGGATTTTTATCTTTTTATTCTTATGATGGATTGCTAGTAATTAATGTGGTGTTAATAGCCCCTTTTAAGAACCTCGGTTGCCTGTTCCAGGTCCCACACAAATGAATTTGTAGGTTCCTTAGCTTGAACCCATAGGGGATGTTGTGAGTTGTTGAGCTTTGTTTCAGAGCATCATCTGAACAAGGAATTCTTTTGTCTGGAACTTAATCCTTTTGTATTACTTTCCTGAGTATCTATCTATGTTTCAAGTTTGTTACATCAAAAGTTGGAACTTATTCTTCATTGCCTTATTTCACACAAGACCTGATCATAGGAACAAAGGAAGTTATCTAATTGTTGGCCTTCCTATTAAGGGAAACAAGTTTGGTACGTCGTATATAGAAAGCACAGGACAGTTAAGGAGATGCTTTCATTCAGTCCACTTAAATAAGGAGAATGTTCATTCATGAGGAATATCTCTAAGAAAAAAAAAAGATTCCTAGGGCTTTAGAGAGGTAGGTAAACAAGGGAATATCAATGAGTCTTAAGATAGTCATGTGGAAGAATGGAAGTGGGTGTTATCTCAGCATGTGCAGGGAGTGAGGGGAGCCATCTGGTCCTTTGTGGTTAGCCATTTCCTGAAATGCAAGTGAGTGCAGGCATTTCTTAACCATCTCACTTTCTCAGGACCGGAGATGAGATAAAGTTCAACATTGTCAATAATGTTTGCAAAGATCATGCAAATTTACCTCCTTTTCATCACGTACATGAAGACTAAAATTATTTACTATCTGAATTGTTAACATAAAGTGATTGCTTTTCAATGTAAGAAAGTGTAATTGTCCCCCCTTTCATTGGGTTAATGATACTTAGGCTGTGTCTACTCTCCAAAAGAATGATACTTAGGCTTTGT
Source organism: Neomonachus schauinslandi (assembly GCF_002201575.2). Classification (NCBI taxonomy): domain Eukaryota; kingdom Metazoa; phylum Chordata; class Mammalia; order Carnivora; family Phocidae; genus Neomonachus; species Neomonachus schauinslandi. The sequence goes on along the minus strand of NC_058405.1, from coordinate 19,521,228 downwards.
CTACTTTCCAATAGAAATATTAAGAAACAACAAGCATGATTTATTTCTCAGGGACATACACACAATTTGTAGAAGAATATCTCATGCTTTTGTCAATTCTTCTGTTACAAGCAATATAAATTATTTTAGGGGACTGGAATAACTCAGAATCTGTAGTAGCATATTTGGGAAAACTAATGCCAGGTTTATAGGCTCTACCTTTTCCAGCTGACAGAAGAACTCTGATATGGAAAACAGCCAAAACTTTGTTATAAGAAGCAGGATTTTCCAAAGCTCTCTAGGTATGGTTGTCTCCTTTATTCATTCATGGCGCTCTCTCTCCCTCCAATTTACAATGACAACTTGTTTATTCTTAATGATTAATATTTATTGAATCTTACCTAAGTATAAAATTGATATGAGCATAGATAAATGCTCCTGAACTTCTTCTTTTCTCTTCTGCCAGTGATATTTTTCTTCCTGAGATTATTAAAAACATTTTTTCTTCTGAAATTTCCTTTCTTTTCTCTTCTTTCAATCATTCTAAATGTTCACTTATGTTTCTTGCTACTACTGTTCTTTGAATATCTGATGATCCCAGGATGACTATTCATTTTTAGGAATGAAGAACTAAGTCAATTCATTAACATTACTGGAATGGGTTTCCTGTTTGTGTCAGCTTTTCCCATGAATGAAAGAATTGGACATATGTTTGTATTGCACTGGGATTAGGAACAAATTGATATGCTTACTTTTAGGACAGGGATAAGAAGCTAGCAGACAGGCTGTTATTTGCCCTATGCTGAAAAAATAAGGGACAACTTAATCCTGGAAGTCAATCACTATCTTCTCTTTGACAGGCCACCAATTTCAAGAATTTCTCTCCCAATCTGGGAGAAAACTACTGCAACTTCTGCTGATGAAGAGGGATAAATGGTGAAATTATCAAACACTAATTAATCACATTCTCTCTTTCTAGACCAGTTTGTTTTAGCAATTAATTTGATGACTAATGTTTCATGAAGTTTGATGCTTCACTAATTCAATGTTTATTTATCGACCATCACTGTCCTAGTTTCAGAAAACATCTCTGAAGAAATTGTACATCAGCCCAGGCCTCCCTCCAAGCACTCAGATCTGGTGGGATTCAGAACATTGAACAAGTCATAGCAATAGACGGTGGTATGTTCTTCAGCAGATGAAGTAAAGGAAGCTATGGAAGCAACAAGAAGGGCTTGTAGTGCCAATTTTGGGGACAATGTCATAGAAAGCTGAGGTATAGCATAATCAACAGGAGTCACAAGGGCAAAGAGGATGGGCTGGTAGAGGGAGAGTTGTATTGAACAGAAAAGGAATCACATCCACAAGTTGGGAACTTAACCACAGCCCAGTGGAGTTGGTGAGGGTAAAATCAGGGAGTACTGTGAGCAAAAGCCAGACTGAATGATTAAGAACTGAAGATGTAAAGACAGTGAGTGCAAGCTACTGTTCAATGAGTTTGGCTGTGATGAGGAGCAGAGGTACCAACTGGTGTTAGATAATAGATCATAGAAAACGATTTCTCCTAGCCCTCTCTAAGTCCCTTCATTCTGGCTACTGATCTACACTTAAGCTTCTGGATTTATATACAAATAAAAAGTTAATCAATTATCAAAATACAACCAGGAATTTCATAGTATATGTCCTGATAAAAGAAAGACAAACAGTTTAGGGAAATATTACTTAATGAAGTGAATTACATTTAGTAAAACCCAATTTCTATTGTATAAGCAGACATATAGTGGGGGATAGCCCTGAGATATCAGAGTGGGATGTCAGACACTTTGCCAAAGTGTCCTTCTTTCCAGATGGAAAGGGATGTGGGATGGAGAGATGTGATGAAAGTCCATTGAAAATGTGGTTCAAATGTCAAGACTGATAATGCCAAACATACACGATGAAGGTAAACTTTATTATTTATCTAATGAGGCTTTCTGGAGGGGGCAGAAAAGGCTTTCAAGTAGGTCTGAAAATGGTTTGAGAGAGCCATAAGAGGTGACTGGAGTTGGGTTTATTCTTAGGTGGGGTCAGAGAGAGGATTTCCTCTCATGGGGCCATTGCTTGCATGGTTTAAACTTCTTGCTTGCACCAAAAGAAGTGTTCAGGCTTTCTTATCAGTTTTCCCAGCTGTGGGGCCCAAGGCCTTAGCAGAGTGATGGACTTGAAACCTGTCAGCAGGCAACATAAAAAATGAATACAACTCTTTAAGCACAGAGCAATCTTTCTTAAACTCTGAATTTGACAAAATGCTTTTATTGGTTCCATGATGTTATAGGATATAAAATAAGATTTTAAATAACAGAAAATTTAACCATGAGAATTCTTCAATTATTTTCTGAGGTAGGGGGAATTCTTCTTTATTTATGAACCATATTTCAAGTAATCACTCCAATCTAAATGCAAACAACTATTAACTTGTTAGACAAATTAATTTTAGTTGAAAGAGCTGAGACTGTCTGCTGGGATGACCAGCCTGAGCTCTTCCCAATATATAACTTTTGCCAAAGTTGTTTGAATCTGGTAAGACAACTGACAGTCCATCATTGATATTAAATCCATAAGAAAGAGGTCAAATGTGGGGCCATGTACAGAGTGAATGGGAAATGGACTTGGTCTAGCTATGGAAGATCAAGGAAGTTTTGTTTACATTATTCCAAAGGGCCAAATGAGTCTTTTTGGAGAAGACATCATAAAATGATGTAATTATCATGATCTAACATCTGAAGTTTGATGAAGTAATCGTTCAAGGATTCTCAACTCAGCAAGGATTATAAAGCTTGACACCATTCCTCCTTATTGAGACACACAAACAATCTAAAATAACCAAAGACACTGTTGTCCATATGGTCACAGGATTTTTTTCACAGGGATACAAAGGCTTTTAAATTGCCAGAAGAAAGTCACACCCAGTTTTGATTTGTCTTCAGCAGGCCATATTGCTTTAGCACTCATTGAAATTGCCTGCCTTATCCTGATTAAAAACGTGGGCAGAGACAGAATTAACACCACTTTGGAAAATATTGTTAACTATAAACATTCATCTCCTATCTGGTTTTTAAAAATATGCTTCTTCTGGGACACCTAGGCTTGGCTGAGCAGCCAACTCTTGATTTTGGCTCAGGGTATGATCTCAGGGTCCTGGGATCCAACCCCACATTGGGCTCCACACTCAGTGGGGAGTCTGCTTGAGAATTTTCTCTCACCCTCTCCTTCTATCCCTCCCCCTGCTCACACACATGCACATTCTCTCTCTCTCTAAAATAAATAAATCTTTAAAAATAAATAAATAAAAATATGCTTATTCTTAGAGTCTTCAATGAATCTTAGGTAGAGCAAATTTATAATACATGAACTATTCCATAAAAAGATTTGGAGGAATGTTAATTCAAACCCACAATTACTGGGTATGCAGTAATATGTTAGTAATAAGTTAGTATGGTCACAAATGGTTAGTGATTCATTCCTATAGAAGAGTAGACATTTGGGAAACCAGAGCATCAGCCATACTCAGAAGAGGCAATGAGATTCAAGAGATCTTATTTTCGTTTAATAACATTAAAAAAGTAAATTGCCATTAAGCACAGACATTATTTCAAAAGCAGAAATATCTCAATATATTTTATTATGGACTTAATGAAAAACAACCTTGAAGATCAACCAAACCTCTTAAAATTAAAAGCCAAAATTAATAACTTCCTCCAAAAATATGGCAGAAAAATTAATTTTCTGTATTTGGATTGACTAATTTATAGATTTGACACGAACATAAATTTATTTTGACTTTTTTTTCTTAAATTGCATTATTTAAATGAGAAATATTAATTCCAGTGGATTTGTTATGAGTGTATGCCAAGGGTCCCGAGCCTGGGTTTAAAGTCTACTGCTGCCCTTTGTTAGCTATATGAAATTTGCTATGTGAAATGAATCTCTTTATGAATCAGTTTCTTCATCTGTAAAACAAGAATGATATTATACTTATCTCTTACAGTTGCTGAGAGGACTAAATGTGTAATGCAAGATAAGTATAAGAAAAAGTTGGCCATTCATAAACATCAAAATATTAGCTTTTTAAAAAATAATATTTTCCCTTTGTTTAGCATGAGGAAGACTCATGATCAAAATACTGACTCTTCTTATCATACCATTTATCTTCACAATTCCCCATGCTTCAAAAAAATATCTTGAACTTTGTATATATGGTTTTTCAGTTTTAATAATATATTTAAGCTCAAAGATGTTTCCCAAAAAAGTTGATCTTGTCATGTAGAATACACAAGGAAGACACAAATTCCCTAACTGATAAAATATGATAATGAGAGAATTATAATCTGTAGACAAATGGTAGATTTTCTTTCCTGCTCAAAACTTTATTTGACACATGGAAAGCACAGAAAAATAGTTTTCTATTATTATTTGATTAGAGGTACTATTTTTATTTGTGATTATATAATTAATTTTTAATTATTTGACATGTTGCAGAGGTAGACTGGCATGCTAAAGTCTATGATTATGTTTTGTTTCTTTCATTTTCTCCTTTATTTCTGGCAATTATTATTTACATACTTTAATGCTAAATTCTTTGGCTCAGAATGAGTTATGACTGCCAACTTTCAAGCTGAAATTTAACATATTAATAAAAAAGATCCCTATATGTTCACATAACATTTTACTTAACTGCTTCTACTTGTGTATGTTAATCTTTCCTGCATTGTTTTTAATGCAGGAACTGTATAATATACATTTCACCATCCTTTTAATTTCTCATCCCTGGGTTTTCACATTCGCATATTTATTTTGTGATTCATATGTTATGTATTTTTATTAATTATTCATTGTCAACTACCTTGAATTCACTATTTTATTCCTTATTATATATCCTTCCCAATTTGTATTTTCTAATATAGTCTGGAAATTGAGACCCATAATTATAATATTATTGCTTTATATTACACCTTTTACATTTCCATGTTGAAATTTATGTTTTATAGTGAAATTAAAATAGCCATTTGTGAGTGTGTGTATGTATGTGCGTGTAGCCTATATTGCTCATTAGTACACAAATTCACTATGTGTGTATACCCCAGCACATGAAAAAATAACTAAGTCATATGGAATTGTTAGATAGAAACCTTTACTGCTTGAAATTTTCTAATCCTAGCACCACTGCCTTTTGTCATTTGTTGATATAAATAGAATTTGATTTTTGCCCAGTTATAGGTTATTCAATGTTTCTCTGACTCTCTTTGTTTGGCAAAATGCTGTGCACCAAGGAAGCATTCTGTTTCTTGTTTTGTGTTTGACCCCAGTTCCATTCCAGGAAGAAAATGTGGTCCTGTTCGCTCTACTCCCCAGTGCTCTGACTTTCAATATCATTGAAGAATATCTAGTAAAGTCTAATGAACCCATTTTCCTGTTGGTTTGCTCATCTTTGTCCTTAGGTCTCCCAAGCACAAGGTCAAGTGGCTAAAATAATCAATCTGCAAGGCCAAAAACAGTTTCAAGTGGCCTATTTTCAGTTTGACCTTTGTCTACCCTGGATTATTTGTAACTAGATGAGATTTAGATTTGTAGCAATTTTTTTTTTATGTCCTATGCCATAACCCTTCAAATCACTAAAATTTGAGCATTACTGTAGTAAAGATCTTTGAAACTCTACCCCATATCCCAGCTCAAGTACCATACACAGTGTCTCTCAATTCTTCTGCCTCAAATTTTTCTGCTAAAGTTTAACGAAGGGTGCTAAATCCTTCAAAATTCAGTTAACAGTTCTGGGGGCAATTATTAACAAATAGGGAAAGGGAGTTGATCTATTAATGCCCTGCTTCTAATCCCTTAAGGAATGATTTTTATTGTTATTCTGTAAGGTTTCATTTTGGGTTTTCTTCCTTCTGTGTCTGACTCATGACACCCCTTCCCTCCACTCCATGGGATTGACCCTCAAATAAATTACTAGCTCTGAGGTTTACACTTCAGGGACTGCTTTTGAGAGAACCCAAATTAAAACCAGGTCCTTCAAGTTTTTTTTCTCTTAATTACTACCCCATGTTATTTTCTCATAGAAGTGAGTTTTGAGTTAGGCTTTTATCATTTTCCTTCAGTATAGTACTGAATGTACTCTCACAGAAATTCCTTGATGTTTCTGGCATGTAACAAAGATGAAGGTGCATTATTTTTATCATTGCCATTTTCAACTTGTTTGGTCATATTCAGTATCAAGAATATAAGAAGAGGTGGGAAATTCTGCTTCCACCAAAGATGAAGTAACAGATGTTATATTTACCATCTATCCCTAAATAACCAAAAAATTGAAAAAATAAATTAAATAAGCAGCAGAGCAGTGATCCATAAGAGATGGGAAACATGAAAGCTCCCAGTTTAATGCTTGGGGGGGCAGTGTCATAGGTAAGCCAGGGTATCCCTGAGTTAAGGGTTAGATGAGACCAAGATAATTACAACCCACAGGGCAGGGCACCAGAAAGGAAAGACTTGCACAGGACAAGAACTCCAGAGATCTTCAGGGGGTCCTTTTGAGCAAAGTGATTATCAGTGTATGAATGAAACTAACTGAGCTGAGGCAATAATACACAAAACAGAAATAAACAATGTAAGACTGGAAGGAAAGAAAACTGACTCTATTTGGAAACTACATGATTGCCTACATAAAGAATTTCTAAGGACCTACAGAAAACTAATAGAATTAATAAGTGAGTTTAGCAAAGTTGTAGGATGCAAGGTCAATATCAATACAATATGAATGTAAAAATGCAATTATATCTCTAAATACTAGTAATGCGCAATAGGAAATTCAATTTTAAAAATAAGACCATTTGCAGTAACACCAAAAATATGAAATATTAGGTATTCATCAATAAAATATATGTAAGAACTACATGCAGAAAACTACTAAACACTGATGAAAAAACAAAAAAAACAAAGAAGACCTGAAGAGATGGAAAGATGTGTCATGTTTAAGGCCTGGGAGATACAATTCACAAAGATGCAAATTCGAAAAAAAAAAAAAGATGCAAATTCTCCCAGAAATGGTATAAGGTCAAAGCAACTCAAATCAAAATCATTGCAAGATTTTGGCAGAAATGCACATTGCAGGGCGCCTGGATGGCTCAGTCATTAAGTGTCTGCCTTCGGCTCAGGTCATGATCCCAGTGTCCTGGGATCAAGCCCCACATTGGGCTCCCTGCTCCCCGGGAAGCCTGCTTCTCCCTCTCCCGCTCCCCCTGCTTGTGTTCCCTCTCTCGCTGTGTCTCTCTGTCAAATAAATAAAAAATCTTAAAAAAAAAAAAAAGAAATACATGTTGGTTTAATAATTTATATGAAAAAGTAAAAGAACTAGATAAGTCAAATAATTTTGAGAAAAGAATGAAGTTGAAAGACACACTACAAATCCATAAGGATAAAGACAACATGATATTGGTAACAAAGTAAACATATAAATCAATGGAATAGAATAGGAAGTCCAAAATACACCCATATATGTAAGAGCAATTAATTTCTGACAGAAGTTCAAAGGCAATTCAATGCCGGGAAGGGTTTTTTTTTTTTTTTTTTTTTTTTTAATTCCAGTATAGTTAACATGTTAACATACAGTGTTATATTAGTTTCAGGTGCACAATATAGTGATTCAGCAATTCTAGATATTACTCCGTGCTCATCATGACATGTATACTCTTAATCCCCTTCACCTATTTCACCCATCTTTCCCCAACCCCAACCCCCCCTCTGTTAACCATCGGTTTGTTTTCTATAGAAGAGAATCTATTTTTGGTTTGTCTCTCTCTCTCTCTCTTTTTTTTTTTTGTTCATTTGTTTTGTTTCTTAAATTCCACATATGAATAAAATTATATGGTATTTGTCTTTCTTTGACTGACTTATTTCACTTAGCATTACACTCTCTAGATCCATCTGTGTTGTTGTAAATGCCAAGATATCATTCTTTTTAAGGGCTGAATATTCCACTTTCTCTTTATCCATTCATCTATCAGTGGACACTTGGGCTGTGTCCATAATTTGGCTACTGTAAATAATGCTGCAATAAGCATAGGGGTGCAGATATCTATTTGAATTAGTGTTTTCATATTCTTTGGATAAATACCCAGTAGTGGAATTATTGGATCATATGGTAGTTCTATTTTTCATTTTTTGAGAAACCTCCATACTGTTTTTCAGAGCGGCTGCACCAGTTTGCATTCCCAGCAATAGTGCACAAGGGTTCCTTTTTCTCCACATCCTTGCCAACACTTGTTGTTTCTTGTGTTTTCTATTTTAGTCATTCTGACAGGTGTGAGGTGATATCTCATTGTAGTTTAGATTTGCATTTCCCTAATGAATGATGTTGAGCATCTTTTCATGTGTCAGTTGGCCATCTCGATGTCTTTCTGGAGAAATGTTTGTTCATGCCTTCTGCTCATTTTTAATTGAATTATTTGTATTTTTGGTATTGAGTTTTATGTTATTTATGTACTTTGCATACGAACCCTTTATCAGATATGTCAGATATGTCATTTGCAAAAATCTTCTCCCATTCAGTAGGTTTTCTTTTACTTTTATTGGCTGTTTCTTTTGCTGTGCAGAAGCTTTTTATTTTGATGTGTTCTCAATAGTTTATTTTGGCTTTTGTTACCCTAGCCTCAGGGGACCTATCCAGAAAAATATTGCTATGGCCAATGTCAGAGAAATTACTGTCTGTGCTCTCTCCTAGGATTTTTATGGTTTTAGGTCTCACGTTTAGATCTTTAATCCATTTTGAACTGAGTCTCGTATAAGCAGCATGTAGACGTGTCTTGGGTTTTTTTGTTTTGTTTTGTTTTGTTTTGTTCATTTCATCACCCTACGTCTTTTGACTGGAGCATTTAGTCCATTTGCATTCAAAGTAATTATTGATAGGCATGTACTTACTGCCATTTTGTTACTTTTTTATGGTTGTTTTTGTAGTCCTTATCTGTTCCTTTCTTCTATTGCTTTCTTGTCTCATGGTTTCTTGGCTTTTTTTGGTGATATACTTGCATTACTGTCTCTATTTTTTGTATATCCATTACTGGTTTTTGATTTGTGGTTACCACTAGGTTTGTATATAACATCTTCTGCATATAGCAGTCTATGTTAAGTTGATGATCACTTAAATTCGAACCCATTATTTACACCTCTCCCACCCCACCCCCCACATTTTCGGTATATGGTATCATACTTAACATCGTTTTATTTTGTGAATTTCTTGACTGATTTTTATAGATATACTTACTTTTACTGTTTTTGTGCTTCCTACTTTTCTTACACCTATTTATGGCCTTTCCTTTTCAAAGTGTCTCCTTTATCATTTCTTATAAGGCTGGTTTAGTGGTCATGAATTCCTTTAACTGTTGTTTGTCTGGAAAGTTCTTTATCTCTCTTCCTATTCTGAATGATAGCCTTGCTGGATAGAGTATTCTTGACTATAGGTTTTTTCCTTTCAGCACTTTGAGTATATCATGCCACTCCCTTCTGGCCTGCAAAGTTTCAGCTGAAAAAATCTGCTGATGGCCTTGTGGAGTTTCCTTTGCATGTAAAGTTTGTTTTCTCTTGCTGCTTTTAAAATTCTCTCTTTATCACTATTTTTTAGCCATTTTAATTACTTTGTGTCTTGGTGTGGACCTCATTGAGTTGATTTTGTTGGAGGCTCTCTGTGCCTCCTGAATCTGGATTTCTGTTTCATTCTCTAGATTCAGGTAAGTTTTCAGCTATTATTTCTTCAAATAAATTTTCTGCCTTCTTTTGTCTCTCTTCTCTTCCTGAGATCCCTGTAATGCAAGTGTTATTAGGCTTGATGGTGTCACTAAGTTCCCCAAGTCTATTTTCATTTTTTTTTTTTCTCTCTCCTGTTCAGCTTGATTGTTTTCCATTACTCTGTCCTCCATGTTGCTGACCTGTTCTTCTGCTTCCTCTGGTCTACAGTTTATTCCATCTAGTGTATTATTAATTTTAGTTATTGAGTTCTTAATCTCTGATTGGTTTTTTTTTAATGTTTTCTATCTTTTTCTTAGGGGTCTCACTGAGGTCCTTCCCTATTTTTCAGTCCAGTGTGTATCTTAAGTCCAGTAAGTCTATAACCTTAAATTCTTTATCGGGCATATTACTTATCTCTGTTTCATTTATGTCTCTTGCTGTGATACTGTCCTGTTCTTTCTTTTGGGACATACTCCTCTATCTCCTCATTTTGTCTGACTCTTGGTGTCTGTTTCTATGTGTTAAGAAAGTCAGCTACACATCCTGCTCTTAAAAGTAGCAGCCTTATGAAAGGTCCTGTAGTGCAATGTCACTGCAGTGCAATGTCCCCTGTTCACCAGAACCTGGTGCTTCAGGGGTGTCTCCCCTGTGTGTTGCATGTGACCGGCTGCTATGGCTGAGCTGCATTTACCTTCACTCCAGTCATCTGCAGTGGTTCTCTTTGCCTGTTGTGGGCAGGGTTTTGTCCCTGTGTTTTTAGTGGGCTAGTCTGGGGCTGCCTTGGGCTTGAGTCAAGTCACATCAGGTGTTTGCCAGAGATGCAGTAGCCCTGAGCTGCAGGGTGCTTTCCCTGTTTTATCCCCTGAAAAACTTTCTTTGGTGAGCCAGGCCTACCGTCAAATCAGACGGCTGCCCCCAGCCCACTGCTGGGGCCGCAGTCAGAATAGTGTGTTTGAGGGGTGCCTGGGTGGCTCAGTCGTTAAGCTTCTGCCTTCAGCTCAGGTCATGATCCCGGGGTCCTGGGATCGAGCCCTGCGTCGGGCTCCCTGCTCGGCGGGAAGCCTGCTTCTTCCTCTCCCACTCCCCCTGCTTGTGTTCCTGCTCTCGCTATGTCTCTCTCTGTCAAATAAATAAATAAAATCTTTAAAAAAAATTTAAAAAAAATCTTTATTAAAAAAAAAATTATCTCCTGTATACCCCCGTGTTTTTCAACTGCTGCTTCTATGTTGTATCTCCAAGGGGCTGTTGTGTTGTTCTTTAAGGGTGGGGACTCAGTTTCCTCTCCCCTTCCTGGCACTCCCAGAGCTGAGCCTGGTGACATTTAAAGTTCCAGGTGTTAAGTCCCACTGATTATAAGAACTCAAGAAATTCAGCACCCTTGTTTTTCAAAGCCAAATGTTATGTGGATTCATCTTCCCTGTGTGGGCTTCCTGGTTGTGATAGTCTGTTTCTCTCCCTTCTTCATGCTTGCAGGGTGTCGTCCTATTGCAGACAGTTCCATGGGTCCCTTTAGCTCCTGACTGCATCTCTGCCCTTCCTACTCTCTTTGAAGTGGCCTCTCCTCTACATTTAGCTGTGAAGAGTCTTTTCTGCTAGGCTTTGGGTCATTTTCTGGGTTATTTACACTGATGTGAGTGTAACCTAGTTGTATCCATGGATGAGGTGATATCTAACTCTCATCCAGAGAAGGTTGTTTTTCAACAAACTGTTTTGATATAATTGGAATTCCACACTAAAACAACAACAACAACCTTCCTCCATATCTTGCATCATATTAAAAATTAATTCAGAAATTAATCATAGGCCTAAATGTAACATATCACAAAGTTTGAAGAATACAGGACAATATCTTTGTGACCTAGGGTTAAGCTAAGATCTCGTTGGTATAACACTAAAAATACAGTACATAAAAGAAAAAAAATAATAAATTGGACTTCATCAAAATTAAGGTCGACTGATTAGCAACATAACTTTCAACCATAATGTCTCTTTTGAAATGTAAGATCACATAATCACAGGTTCCAGGAATGAGAGTGTAGATATCTTTGGAGGACCATTATATAGTTTACTACAAATCTCAAATGAAATACTAAATTTAAAAAGTGAGAGTCAAAGGCTACAGACTGTATGATTCTGATTATATGACATTCTGTATGAGGTCAAATAGAAGTACTGGAAGCAGGCAAGTAAGTTCTAGATTTAAGAGTAGGCAGAAGAAGTTGACAACAAAGAGCCAAAGGGGAATTTTTGGTACTGATGGAACTGTTCTGTATCTTGATTACAGCAGTGGTTCTACAGTAAATCTTGTTAAATCTTGCAGAGCTGTATACTAAAAATTATGAACGTTAGTGTATATTAATAGTAACTTAAATTAAAAATAAAGGCAAATATGAAAATAAGGGAGCACAGAGAATTAGTTTCCTGTGTAAGTTATCATCATATGTAGAAGTAAATGTAATATATATTAAAAATAAATACATTCTAATAGAAACAAGATAAAAGAAAAACAAAAATGGTTTTAAGAAGTAGGAATGAGATGTCATCAGAATCTTTTCAACTTTAATATCTATATGGGGTCTTCCTCAAGATGTCATGAGGTGGTGCTTTAGAATATTACAGTCCTTAATCTTTATCTACTGCCTTGTAGCTCAACATTTTGAGACACAAAAAGAAGCTTGTGCAATTTGTGCACTGACATTCTTTTTAAACTCATGCAAAGTTGTCAATTAATTAGAAATTATAGGATATTCATGCCAGCTAACCCCATCTTGTTCCTTAAAAATTGTCCTGGACAATATTCCATTGTGTGCCACTATCCAATTTAATATGGTAGGCTTTCACAATTTTCTAACCTGAGTTATAATAATACATGTAGCTTTATCATTTTAATTATTTTTTTATTTTCGGTAATTCCTTAATACCAATAAATTTATTACAATACAAGGATCAACACAGTTATATATTACCAGTGGAGACAGACAGAGCATAGTGTCAATCTGATTAAAGTAATAGCATTAGCACCTAAAATGCCTTGTGGCATTTCTCAGTACACTCTTCCCTTTTAATTTGTTCTTTCCTAGAATTTAGCAAGTATAATTTATTCTCATTGTTTAAATTGTGAAGAAATAAATCTCATAACTATTTCAATTTTTTTCCTTCCATTTATATGCCTCATATGCTCCACAGGAAGTAGTACACACAGAGGTCATTGCCAGTAGAAAAAATCATTTTGAACTCCACTCGTTTTTTATTAGAGTCTCTTAATTTACTCCAAAGAAAGGGCAAGCAATTTTCATTATCTTTTCAGATAAGTACTATAATTCCATGTATCATTCATTTAATTTTAATTTTATTTTATATGTGACCATTTAAATGCCTTTCCAAATGATAGGTACATCCTGTGGTTAAATGTTTGAACCATATTAGTTGAGTGAGAGATAGTGAGGCCAGATGTAGATCAAGATGGAGAAAATGAAGAGTTTACAGGTTTTTTTTGTTTGTTTTTTTAAAGATTTTATTTATTTATTTGAGAGAGAGAATGAGAGAGAGAGCACATGAGAGGGGGGAGGGTCAGAGGGAGAAGCAGACTCCCTGCTGAGCAGGGAGCCCGATGCGGGACTCGATCCAGGGACTCCAGGATCATGACCCAAGCCGAAGGCAGCCGCTTAACCAACTGAGCCACCCAGGTGCCCGAAGAGTTTACAGTTTTATTATACTCACAGTTTTCCGGGGAGAGCACAGTATGCCATGCAGGGCCACTCAGAAAAGCCTGTGATCAGTCATGATGCAGAGAGAATGCAGCTGCGGACAAGCAATTTTTGTGTTCTCCACAGGAGGGAAGGGTGAGGCAGGGTAGCGGAGTTTAGGACTGGCTAGCTATGTTTGAAAGCAGCATCCCTGGAAGCTTCATGTTCACTATAACCATTATAGCTTGTTGTTTGGGACTATCTAAAGTCTCCAGATGTTTTGGGTGCACCCAGGATTTACTTGGGAAAAGCTATTTTATAGATGTTAAAGCTTCAATTTACAGAAATTAGAAGTAAGTTTAATATATTAAGCCCAAGAGAAAATTTTAAAAAAAGGTAAGGTCATATTTGGATGATTATTTATACATTGTACTTTAGTAAATTCAATAATAAAAGATGAATTTCTACATTTCTTGCTTTTTGCTTTTTGATTTGCTCAATAATTTTTACATTATAACATTGACATTCTAGTATCAACAATATATATGAATAAAAACTATATATTTTGTGTTCATGTTTTAAAATTAATATTTGCAACCAAATAAAAATCCCTAAGTGAATAGATATTAAAATATACAATGTCTAAGACTATCCTGTCTGAAAAAAAATACCAAAAATGTTATAATAGAGCTCATCAAAATAAATGCATGCTGACTGATGTCTTAAAAATCATTAATACAAATGTATCAGATCTTGAACAAAGTAAAACAGGAAGCCATACTGATATTAATATTTGCCTTACAGACTTTCAAATTAAAAATTAACATTTCCAACGTAATCTTTATAATTGAATATTAGAATCTTATCCAACACAACAATAAAAACAAAAAGCAATAAACACATAATGTGGACAATCTCACTGTTGAGAAATAATTTATCATGTAATGCATGTTATTCAAGAATTTTCTGAATAGTTTTTAAGAGTGAATTGGGAATAAACAGAATTACAATATCTGTTGAATATATTTATCCATAAACTTCACTAACTTCACTTTTTATAGTGTTCATTTTTTAGTATGCGGTAGGCAGTCAAAATTTTCAGAAAGGCTGAATAAAATACAATTGAAGGAGAATGCTAAAGGCAAAGCTAGTGTCAGTCCTGTCCCTTCTCCATTTATACACATAAATATATACTTAAGCTCTGATGACTGGAAACCAGCCTGTCTCCCTTCCTCTGCACCTCTTTCCTTTCCACAACTTCCACATTACTCCTTTATCACTTCCCTCCCTTTTCCACACACAACGTTCCTATGCATAGCGCCTTTCTTATGGATAATAAATAGTGAGACTGTCCCCCCAAATATCTCATCCACAGGTTTGATGTCACTCTACTCCTTTAACTCCAATGAAGTCTATCACCTGGAAGAGGCAACCTCTATAAGTCCAGTGCAATCATTATAAGATTGATCAGGAATAAGCTCTCGGATGGCACAAAGGACAGGCTATCCTCGCAACTAGGAATGAAGATGGATAAAAGAAGAGCTGGAAGAAAGAGATGGAAGAGACGGGAAGAAAGTGTGATGTCAACTCAGGGCTAACCTAAGAGGTAAGAATCAATTGGGTGAAACGTGATATATAGAAAGGAGAGAAGAGCTTTCCCATTTTTCATATTATTGTATGTATCGTTTCTCCCTAACCAGAGCAGAAATTTCTCTTAGTCTACACTGACAATGCATGATGGTCAGTGAACTACTGATACTAGGAAGTAACTGCTCTCATTTGTACAATCACAGGATCCAGAAATAGACAGTGCTGCCCTAGCATCCAGAACCAGAAAAGGAAGCTAAAATGCCATCTGACCTAGACAGAGACCACAATATCCTAGCCCCTCTCCACTCAAGGGTTGGCCAATATTTGGTGAGAGAAGCCTATAGCTACCCCCAGAATTGTATGACAAATTTACTAAAAAATTCTTGTAATCTACTGCTACGTAAAGGCTAAGGTGAACTCAGCAAAGGACATGTAGCATGACTTTACCAGAGGATATAAAAGTGGAAAGAATGACCAGACAAACTGAGATCTGAGTAAATAACATGGTGAAGGGAACTGAAGGCCACACTCTGGCAATCAAATGAAATGACTAACAGTATGCAGAGGGGGGTTGGGTATGGAGTTAAGAATCTTTCCGTTAAAGCTAGAAGTTTGTGAACAACATCTTGACTGTGGAGTCGGGGTGGCATCTGCAGGCTTCAGGATGGCCTGCCGGATACGGAACGTGTAGCACCGTGAGCATTAGGGAGGTTTGCTGTGGAAGTGCTCCCATATAAAAGCATTTGCCATATGCTCAGGCAAGCCTTATGTACTAAAAAACGCAGAAAAAAAAAACACCTTGAAAGCTTGATATTATAGTGAATGGAAACTGAATTTGCAATTTGATTCCTCTCAAATAAATGCTCACACATTCTTTCAAGCTAGGCTGCTGCCTAGACAGTTTCCTTCTTCTGAACTTCGACAGATCATGAAGTCCTCAGAGAAGCTTTACTTCTGCTGCAATTCCTTACAAGAATGCCAGTGTTCTAGACAACCATGCCACATCTGGAGGTGTGCAGGCTTAAGCATTCAGAGCACCAGAACAAGGTTTCCTGGAGAGCAGAGAGCTCCTCCCCACAGCCATGGTCTGTGTTGCCACCAGATCCTCCTAAGGGGATGCATTTTGGCCCAGAGTGACTAGAAGTGCCTCACAAACAGAGTTTCATCAGATTCTGTCTCTAATCCCTCACACTCTGAGGGCAATAAAAACCAGTCCAGGAGACAAATGCAGGCAGATGCCATTCCACTCCCCTTCTTCTTCTAAAGGATGACACATCTAAATTAAAATATTTCTGATACTGTAAGTCAGACTTTCAGTAATTTATGGATCTATTTATTTTTTTAATTTATGGATTTATTAAGTGCACACACACACACATCCCAACCCTACAAAAATCTTTTTTTTTTTTTTTTGCCATTTTAGATGCTTTACAAAATGGTATATATACTGGACTCTTACACTGATCTGTTTAAATGACAGGTAGGGAGGATTTTACTTTTGTTTTCTATGAATGTATGAAGAGGAAAAAAAGAGACATTGAATGGAAATAAAGAAATTACAGGACAGATCTATACTCTTAGCAAAGGGACAAGGGACGAGGAAAAAGTTTCCATTAGAAATAGCTCCAATGACTGCATGTCTTTAACCCAGAAGACCAGCTCAAATATCATTTGTATTTTACAGGACAATTCAATGACTAGACAGTCTTTTTTTTTTTTTTTTTAATTAAACAGCCTAGCTTATTTGTGCTGAAAGGAGCCATATCACTTTATCCCACACATCCTTTGTCCTTGAAAATCTTATAAGGAAAGATACACAAAATTAAATGTTGACTTGGGGCGCCTGGGTGGCTCAGTCATTAAATGTGTGCCTTTGGCTCAGGTCATGGTCCTAGGGTCCTGGGATCGGGCCCCACATCAGGCTCCCTGCTCGGCCGGGAGCCTGCTTCTCCCTCTCCCGCTCCCCCTGCTTGTGTTCCCTCCCTCGCTGTCTTTCTCTCTGTCAAATAAACAAATAAAAATTAAAAAAAAAATTAAATGCTGACTTACTGAAAATTTCACACAATAGAAATCACTTCCTGCTTATTTGCCCAAATGTATTTTCTGCATCAAGACAAAATATACTTACCCAGTGCTCTACACATTTGTCTGTATTTAGCCTATATCAAAATTTGGTTTTAAGAAAAATGCACTGTTCTTTCAAAGAGCTTATTTTTATTTCATTGCTATACTACATATACACACATGTAAAAGGTATCTTCAAATATTATATATATATATATATATATAAGTAATTTGTAAAATTTTTCCAGTTCATGAAAAAATCTTTAACATATATTTCTCATTGAAGGTTTAGGACAGCCGTGTGATTCCTATGTTATTATCCCTCTCTCAAAGTCATGGAAATGAAAATTCTAAGAGTTGAAATCTACTTTCTCAAATTCAAACCAATTGAAACAACTTCTGAATGCCAGCCTCAGGACTTAAACCTCATCTTTTAAAAGGAAATCTTTCCTTTCTTTCACAAAAACACAGTAAGTGTTTCTTAAGTTTCATTGTTTAAGTTTCATGGCTTAAGTTTCTTGAAATCTTTTTAGGTCAATCTTAAAGTCTTTGCTTAAGTTTCTTAAAGTCTTTTTAGGTCAATCTTCCCCAGATGAATAAATTAAATCTGTTCTAATCCTTCTGGTTGTGCTACCAGTAGGTTCTGCTTACACAGATTAAATTTGGGTTTTTGATGTCCTGTAGCAGTTAAATTTCACCTAATATACAGCATAGTCCAAGACAGAAATTCAGAACTTAACCAAGAACAGTTTTCTTAGAAGGGTTAATCACATTAGAATCTCTCCATGTAGGCTCTCATGTAGGTAAATAACCCAGTGGTAAAGGAAGATGAGAATAGCATATGTATTGTATTTCAAGGTTTTAAAAAGAGAAGAAAACTTCTCTCCAAAGAATAATTGGTCACCAGAGATCCCAGTAGTCTACTAACCTGTCTATTAACCTACAGGGTAACTCAACCTGTAAACTAAAATATCTTATTTCTAACAACTTTAATGCTTGGGGTTGTGGATAAATGCCTGCCTACTGAGTATAACACTAGAAATTGATTTTATTTTCCCTAAAGGAAACACTGCAAAGACTTTCTGTCTAGTGACTGTATTTATTTCATGCTCTAGGCTCTGATCTTAGGGACAGCAATTGTTCAATTTTTGTTGTTGTCATTGTTGGTACTTTGTTTTGGCTCTGTAAATTTTAGATACAGAGGATAGAGTTAATCAAATTCCAAAGCTATGCACACTATTAACAGAATCCATGCTGGGCTCCTGTCTTATTTTATTTGATTACTACTGCATATCCCTATTTGTGCATATATATATATATATATATATATATATATATATATATATGCATATACATATTCATTCAAGAAACTATTATTCTGCTTTGATTTCATTTTATTTTTTGCTTATTTTTACTTGAGACACTGCATTTCAAAATCCATTCATTCTTTCTGTGTATATCTAACAAATTGTTTCTAACTGCTTTGTATGACTTTTTTATATGCATCCATATAATTCACCTGTTCACCACCTCTCAAGAAATCAAACAGTCCCTAAGTGACTACTACATTTGATGGGCCTGCAAGTGTGCCATAGATTTGTCCAGCAAGAAGAGGACACAGTAAGCCCAAATACACACACAGCATAGGCAAGATCAACAGGGTGTCAGTTACTTGTGGCCCATAGGTGTCACTGAAGTAGAGGGGCCAGATGCTAGATGATAAGCAGTGGGTCACCGGGTCATGGAAGATCAAATTCTTGACCAGAGTTAGGTGATTTTACAGTCTGCAGATGAACCTAAGGGGCAGTGGCAAGGGGCATACTCTATGCATTACTAGAACCAGGGTGATGCATAAGAAACAGTGCCTTCTGCAAAATAAGGTACCTCTCTGGCACACTGGCAATTGCTTGTGGCAATTGCTCACAACTGCCCACCTCTGTATGTTCCGGGGAAGACCAAGGGACACCCTGCTAAGGCTTTGGTCAAACGGTGGTTGGGCTTGTGAATACTGCCTATGTGAGACATGGAAGTGTCCCCCTCTACACCACCCCACTGATGGACACCCAGCTTGACTACTACTCCCTACATCCTTGTTCAGGTCTCTTACAGATGTGTGAGACTCTCCCTGGAAAAAGTCAAAGATATGTATGTACTTCATTTGACAGAATTGTATCAAATTTCTCTGTAGCATGCCTGTAGCAGGTTGTATGCTCAGCATCCATGTATAAAGTTTTGTATCTCTGCTACACTCCTGCTAACACCTAACATTGTCTAGATTTCTAATTATTAACAGTTTAACAGGTGTATAGTGACAATTTTCATGCCATTAATTACTAGTGAGTTTGTGCGTCTCTTCATATGCTTGTTACCTTATCTGTCCCTAAACACTCTATTTTGTTCTATTGAGTTATTTATCTTTTCTTATGCCAATACCACACATTTTTTTTCTAGGACTTTGTTTTGCCTTTGATGGTGTTAGTTTTCCTTCTTTTCTCCTCTTTTCTAAGATTGAATTCCCTCTTGAAAAATACTTCTATCAGATTCTACTTCTAACCCTTCTCTCTGCAGGTGCTTCAAACCAGTCCAAGAAACAGATGGGACAGATGTCAGAATGATGTGTTCCACAACTTACTCATCATTTCCACAAGTTTAAATACTTATCTCAAAAATGCCAAGTCTAGTACTATGCTCCCCAACATCCCCATTGCAAACATGGTCAACCTATAGTCCTTATATTAGTAAATGACTGTTCCATCCTTACAGTTATTAAGGCAATGAGCTTTGAAGTTATCTTTGTCTTCCCCCCTTTCTCTTACTACATGAATTGTTTCATTAGCAAATCCTATTAGTTACATGCTCTATCAGGTATACAGCCAATTCTTAACAACCCATTGTGACAAATGGTCTCTTACATTTTAACTTTATTTATGATATCTGATACTTATTTTCCTAATAACCTATTTTAATTTCTATCATTTTTGTTCTTTAAGTTATCACTATTCTATACCAAACAGAAGCTAATTCATTATACTTAGTGGAGAAAGTTTGGAAGCATTCTCTTCAAAATCAGAAACAAGAGAAAGATAGCACCTATTACAACCATTTAACATATCATTTGTGGTTTTGGACAACGTTCTGAGGGAAAAGATAGCTATAAGCATCAAAAGAAAAGAAAAAATATCATTACTTGTAGATGTTATGACTACCTTATTCAGAAAAACAGCAGAATTTATGATTAATGCATAGTAGTAACAAGAATTAAAAGGAGAGTTCCTGCTGGAGGTATAAATTAGGGACTCTTTTTTAAATTATGAAAGTTACTTCAATCATGGAATTGGATGTTCACAAAGGGAATGATGTAAATATAAAAAAAGAAATCCAAGACTGAGCCCTGAGCCACTCAAACATTTAGAATTAGAGAACATTAGAAAGAACAGGAAAAGAGGCTAAAAACAAGTGCACAAAAAAGTCAGAAAATAGCTTGAATGTGGTCCTGGAAATAAGAAAAAATAAAGTCTTCCGAGGAGAAGAAATTGATCAAATATGTCATATGTTACTGCTAAGTTTAAAGAAAATGGAACCTGAAGGTTGACGCCGGATGAACTTTCACAGCATCAGTGAATTTGAGAAGAGCCGTTTTGGTTAATGGTGGAGAAAAAAACTAAGTGAAGCAATTATGAAGAATAGGAGTATTATAGACATAAGTATAACAACTGCTTTAATGAGCTTTCTTTGTTTTTAGTTTGATATAAAAGGCAACTTTTGGAGCACTTGTGTGGCTCAGTCATTAAGCGTCTGCCTTTGGCTCAGGTCATGATCCCAGGCCCTGGGATCAAGCCCCGCATCAGGCTCCCTGCTCCGTGGGAAGGCTGCTTCTCCCTCTCCCGCTCCCCCTGCTTGTGTTCCCTCTCTCACTGTGTCTTTCGCTGTCAAATAAATAAAGAAAATCTTAAAGAAAAAGAAATGAGTATTGTTTTAAGCTACTGTTCGGTGATTTGTTGTATGGCACAGAAAATTATCATATGGATGAACTGGTTATATGCATATGAGAAATGCTAGATCGCTCCTTAAAGTCCAGTATTAATCTAACAGAATTTCTAAAAACAGGATTAGAATTATTGGGTGGATGTTTTGTGGGATGAAGTAAAGAAAACAATAAAAAAATTTGAAGAAAGAAATTTACCTGAGCCTAAGAAATTAAGCTTAAGAAATTAATGATAAGTTAAAAAAAAAAGAAACCTCCTTCTAGACACATGCTTGTAAAATTTCTGTGCTTTAAGAATAAGATAAAATCATAAAACCATGGAGGAAGAAAGAAAAGAGATTACCTACAAAGAGACTATGAACAGATGGCATGCACCTTCTAATTAGCATCATGAAACTCTGAAAGATGTCCGACAAGTGTTTCAGATATCTGAAGGGAGATTTTTAGAACCTAGAATTGCATATTCAGAAATAATTTTCACTACTGAAAGAAAGTAAATACACTTTCAAATATTCAATTACTAAGATCTTTTTCCTCCCATACAGTTCTCTGTGAAAGTTGCTTGAGAAAAACCTGCAATAAATGGAGAAATCTCAGAAAGAGGAGGTCTTTGGGGCTCAGGAAAAAAGAGACTCTAAACACAGAGAACATCTCAGAATGGCAGAGCTAAAGAAGCCTGGGGAACAAGTATTCTATTTTGGAGCAGAAGTCCAAGGAACTCTAGAAGAAATATTCTTTGGTAAAAGGCGAAAGATTTATGCGATCTGAAGAGAAACCAGAGTATAGAAGAAATATTCTTTGGGAGAAGCATTGACTGATTGCTATTATTGGAAGCCTGAATAGTTATAAATAATGTGAAAATTCACTATTCTCCCATTAATAAAGGGAAAAGAGAAAAAAATGCCAAAGAAAAAGTAAAAAAATTTTAAGAATTATAGATTTCAAATATGAAGCAAATTATTTTAGGACACAATTTGAGCAGCTGAGGGTCAAATAAATCCATGTGACTTTGATGGTATTGACGATCTTCACTGATAGGCACAGATATCTTGATTTTAATATCCAGATAAAGCAGAGGAGGAAATGTAATCATAGAACATTTGATTTTACAGCAATAAATAAATAGATAAAATAAATTGCACAGTCTCAAATTCTGCTTAAAGATTTAAAATTTTTAGAATCAAGTGATGACAAAAAAATAAAAAGGGAACTAGAATTACCAACGAGAGTATCAACATGATGCATCTTGATACCGTAAAATTTGTGGCGTAGCTGCCAGTCAGGAGGCACAAAACTGTAGGAGATGTGGAAGAAGGGACTGGAATATGAATACTTTTATGGTGGTGTGTCAGAAGACAGATAAAGGAAACGAAAGATCAAAAATAATGTAACAAATAACGGCGTGGATGGCAAATTAAATATGGAGATATAGGGAAGATAAGTAAAAGGTTTTAACTCTTATCTAGAATTGGAAAAATCAATGAATAAAGTTGCCAATAGATTATTCAGAACTGTCTCAGCAATAGGAAGAAAAAATCCATTCTGAATAATGATAAATGGAGGAAAGAAGGTGAGGAGGGCAGCTCTTCTGTATGGAGCACAATTATAGTATTTGCCCATATTGTTTTTACAAAATGGTTTTTTAATTAATTAAAAAAGCAGAGTGGAATTGCTGAACCAAATGTTAAATTCATGGTTAGCTGTTTAAGAAGCTGACAAACTACTTTTCAAAATTTGGTACCATTTTACATTCCCATCAGCAATGTACAGTGTTTCCATTTCTCCACATGGTTCCCAACACTTACTATCGCCCATCTCTTTGACTGTAGCCATTCTAGCAGGTGGAAAGTGAAATCTCATTGTGGTTTTAATTTGCATTTTCCTAATGACGAATGATATTGAGCATGTTCTCAGGTGCATATTGATCATTTGAATATTTTCCTTAGTGATACATCTATACAAATGTTTTGTCAAATGTTTCATAGGGATATTTTTTTATTATAGAGTTGTAAGAGTTCTGTATAGATTAATACAAGTTCTCTATCAAATACACAATCTTCAAATATTTGCTCCCACTCTGTTGCTTGGACCTTCGTTTTCTTTTTTTTTTTTCCCATTTATTTTTTTAAATTTTTTTGAGAATTTTTTTTATTATGTTAATCACCATACATTACATTGGACCTTCGTTTTCTTTTTTTTTTTTTTTTATTTGAGAGAGAGAATGAGAGATAGCACAAGAGGGAAGAGGGTCAGAGGGAGAAGCAGACCCCCCGCCGAGCAGGGAGCCCAATGCGGGACTCGATCCCGGGACTCCAGGATCATGACCTGAGCCGAAGGCAGTCGCTTAACCAACTGAGCCACCCAGGCGCCCCGACTTTCGTTTTCTTAATGGTGTCTTTTGAAGTACAAAGGTTTTAATTTCAAGGTAGTACAGTTTATCTCTCTCTCTCTTTTTTTTTTTTTTTTTCCTGGATTGGACTCTGGTGTTGTAAGAACTCTTTGTTATCCATGGTCACAAAGATTTCATCTTAAGTTTTCTTCTAGAAGTTGTATAGTTTTGGATCTTATATTTAAATCTATGATGCATTTTGAATTACTTTTTTGTATGTGAGGTAAAGATCTAAGTTTACTTCTTTGCATACAGATATCCAATTGTCTCAGCATCATTTGTAAAACAACAGCAGCAACAACAAACAAACAAAAAACACCTATCCTTTCTCCACCAGATTGTCAAAAATAAATGTAAGGAATTATTTCTCAATTGTCAATTCTGTTCCGCTGACTACATGCCTATCCTTGTAGAAACACTATATTATGTTGTTACTGTAGCGTCATAGTAAATTTTGAAATTGGGTAATATAGATCTTTCAACTTTGATCATATTTTTCAAAATAATTTTGGGCATCATAAGTTATTGGAATTACTATATACATTTTAGGATGAGCTTGACAATTTTTTACAAAAACTCTGTTAAATTTCCATAGAGAATGTGTTGAATCTATAGATCAATTTGAGAATTGCCATCTTGATAATAATGAGGTTTCCAATCCATGAAGGTGATTTCTTCTGTAACCTTGCTTTACTCTGTTATTAGTTTTAGTAGGTGTGTGTGTGTGTGTGTGTGTGCTCCTTTGGAATTTTCTTACCCAACCAGATCATGTCATCTGCAAATAAAGCTTTATCTTTCTTCTCTAAGCTAGATAACTGGAAGTCTTTATTTATTTGGCCTAAAACTTCCAGTACAATTTCTAATTAATCATATTTCACTCTATCATTTGAACTATCATAAGAACACATCCTGCCCTCAACTATTAAATCTCCTGCCATACTTGCAGAACTGTGAATATTTCATCATATGTGGAGCTGATGAGGTTATTGCTGAAATGATAATAATCTGCCTTGGTCCAGAAATCAGATGTTAAATTCAAAATAATATAAATATTTCTATATCTTTATCTCTATATATCTCCATATATAGAGATATAGATATTAATGTCTTATGAATTACATGTCATCCCAAACTCACAGTACATCTGAGATATTCAATTTATATATTTGAAATTAATTTGTGAACTTCCATTCACCTTGTAATTATATATTAATTTCTGTCTTTATTGTTATGTAATAGTAGAAAGGGAGAGTTCAGAAGTGCTTAACAAAAGTACTAAGCCTATCATTATTTTATTAGGGCTTCCTGTCTGGACTCATGTCCCACTGTACAGCCATTGCCTCCATACAAACTCTTTATCCAATCATGCACAGGTATCCCTTAGTAAAATTTGCATCCATATAGTTTTCCATGTTAATACATGTGCATGAACTTTATTTTCATTGAATAAATGTTAAATATTAATTTCCACATATGAGTTTATAATGTAGATATGTTCATAAATACTTGAATATTTCAGCCATTCCCTTAACCATAGACATTAAGGTTATTTCCAAATTATAAATGCTATTATAGCCAATGCGAATTATACAGCAATGCCATTCTTATACAGGTCTCTTTTGCACATAAACACTTCTATTCCCAGAGTGTATATTATAAAGGTATTACCAGAGTATGACACGCACACACTTTGTATCACTCCCTAAATTTTTATTTAGATACACATCACATGTGTAAACTTTAGAAAGTATGTGTGTGTGTGTGTGTGTTTAAAACTTTAGAAAGAAATCTGAAAAGATATACACCAAAATAATAAATGTGATTATCTCTGTGTAAGTAGGCAGGGGCTCCTACTAAGGATGCTATTCAAAGGGCTCCCTGCTCTGCGGGGACCCTGCTTCTCCTTCTCCCTCTGCCTGCTGCCCCCCCGCTTGTACTTTCTTTCTGTCTCTCTCTCTCTCTCTGTCAAATAAATAAAATCTTTTTTTAAAAAAAAGGATGGTAATCAAAGGAATTTTAGCCTCGTCTAATGTATATTTACAGGCTTATATGCAAATTCATTATTGTGAAAATAGTTTATAAACAGATAAAAAGTATAAAAATGTGTCTTTAAGCATCTATCCATCTTAAAGGAAAACAAAAACCGTATGTAACAAAATTTCTGGTGCTACAGTTATCTGGGGCATATTAGATTTGCTAACTTTGAGAGAAAGGGAACTGACCAATCATGACTAAATGGCGGCCACCAGAAATATTCACTAATTTCCATGTTCCTGAGAGTAATTCTCATCGCTGCACCAATTTTCTTAAGTGTTCATGAAGTTGGTCATAACACTGACCTGTATGTAACAGTTTTTGTGTTACTGGACCACTTTTTTGTGGGTAATGAGTTTAATATCCATGAAACCTTTGTTACATGGCACTGATTTAAAGCACGACATTGGCAATAAAAGATGATGTAGAACCAAACTCAGATACAAAGCAGTGCATATCCTTAGCCTCGATATAAATGATGAGAATTTCATTAAGCCAACTGCCTAGTCTTTTCAGATAGTTGAATATAAACGTGGACATTGTAAAGAAATGCACATTAATATTGTTATAAAAGAATGTATAGTTCGATAACTAGAATTATTAGGCTATTTATTTCAAGGAACACTATGCATCTAGGAAATGAGAATTTTGTCCTCAACTGTTGTCTTTCTGGACCAGTTCTTGGCTACAGATTACTGCCAATTACACATGTAATGGAGTACATTTGCAGTCATTACAGGATTAAGATTTGTCATTACAAGCTGCAAATGACCAATTTCCCTTCACAATTGTGTAGTAATTATTGTCAAAAAGGAACATCAGTACAACCACTTAAACACATTGTATATATATTTTTTCCTTTTCACAGAAAACAAATGATCTCTAAAATCAGCTATTACCATGGCTAATGAACACTCTGTCACAACATAAAGATCCCCTGAATTTCCCTCTGGACCAATGTCATTAAGTCCAAAGCAAAACATAATTTAAATATCTGAGTTATGATCCACCAGCATTGCTTTCTACATGGATGGCCTGTCAGAAAACAGTCAAGGCAGAAAATCAATTCCTTAATTTCACCATTTCTTTAACTCTGTACTCTCTATATTTATTAAGTTATCAAATGATGCCCATTCTGTTCTCCTTGCCCATCCTCCCCACCCCTGCCTTTAGTATCATCACTCATGCCTTCATTTCTCTTGAGTGCAAAAAGCCTCCTATTTTTTTTTCTTATGCTTATTAGTTGTCCCTTATCCAGTTACAAATGTGCTACCTTAGAGAAAATAATTTAAAAACTACAACTTTCCAACTTCAACTTCTTTTTATTAGTGTTTTCCCAATAATTTGTATAGTATTGTCAAACTAGATTCACAAGTCAAAATATCTGTTGATTCATTCAATCAATATTTATTAAGTACCCTTCCTGGTTAATTTTTTTCTCTATTTAATTCAAGGTTTATTGTTGTGTTTACATATTACAGTTAATAGGTGGCCTTCTTAAAACAAACCAGTTTATTCAGAAGTAAGATTTGAATTTGATCTAGTCTTGATTACCCCACTCTGAACTTCAGAATCTTCATTTCAGAGACCCAGAATCTTCACCAATCGGTATGTCTATGGCCATGGATATTTTATGGCTTCGTGTCACTGCATAGACTCACCTAAGTGTTTGAAGTGCAACTATGGTTCAATCATGACAAAGTTGTTTGCTCCATCTTCCTTTGACTACTTGGGTGATGCCATCCTTATTTCCATCTAAGCAATGTGGAAGGCCCCAATTCTGCCACGATAATGGGTGAGAAGTTAAGAGAAGAGGATGATTGGTTTTAATTGTCCTTCAGCCTCTTGAATTACTTTCTTTTGTAATAAATGTAAAAAAATGAGAAACATTTATAGATTTACAGAGTTATTGTGTAGATAGTACAGAGTGCTCATATACATCCAGTACCCTCAATTATTAGCATCTTCTATTAGGAGAGTAGATGTAATTAGGATGTTTGTGTTAGTATTATTTGGGGTCTTTTGAATATTATGGATACATGTCCTTCATTAGATATCTATTTTATAATATGTTCTCTCAGTTTGTGGCTTGTTTTTCCATTCTCTTAATGGTGTATTTTACAGAGCAGAAGTTTAAAATTTTAATAAAATCCAGCCTATCAATATTTCCTTCATGGATTATGCTGTTGGAATTATGACCAAACTCAAAGAAATGTAGATTTTTTCCTATTTTTTAAAGAATTTTCATAGTAGTGCATTTTACATCTAGGTCTATGATGCATTTTGAGTTAATATTTGCGAAAGACATAAGGTCCGTGCCAAGATTTTTTTTTTCCCCACACAGATGTCCGCTTATTTCAGCACCATTTCGGAAGAACTCACATCTTAACAATATTGAGTCTTCCAATCGATGAACAAGAATGTCTTGATTTATTTAGATCTTTTTTGATAATTTTTTGTGTTTTATAGATTTTCTTATACAGATACCACACATATCTTGTGAGACTAATACCTAACTGTTTCATTTTTTAGGCTGCTACTATAAATGATTTATTTTTTTTCAAATTCTAAATAGTTATTGCCACTGTATAGGAAAGCATTTGATTTTGTACATTAACTCCATATTGTGTAATGTCTTTATTATTTCCAGAGCTTTTGTTGTTGTTTATTCTTTTGGATTTTCTGGATAGTCAATTATGTCATCTGCATATAGAGATAACTTTATTTCTTCTTTTCTAATCTGTATACCGTCATTTCCTTTTTTTTTTTTTTTGTCCTATTGTACTAGCTAAGAATTCCATTAGGATATTTGGTAGGACTAATGAGATTGGGCATACTTGAATTGTTTCTGATCTAAGGGGAAACTGTCTATTTCTCACAATTACCTATGAAGTTAGCTATAGTTTTATTTTGTTTTTAGTTGTTCTTTAGCAAATTGAGGAAGTTCCCTTTCTTTCTTAGTTTGAAGAGACTTTCAATCATTAATGGATGGTAGGTTTTGTCACATGCTTTTTCTATGTTCATTGATATAATCAGTAGATTCTTCTTTACTCTGTGCATGTGGTTGATTGCATTTATTTTTTAATGTAGAATCAGCCTTTTATAGTTAGAATAAAATCCCTCTTGTTCATTGTGTATATTCTCTTTGTAAATTTTTAATTCAATATGCTAATATTTTGTTGAGGAATTTTGAGTTTATGTTCATAAGAGATATTGTTCTATAGTGTTCCAAATTTGTAATATCTTTATCTGGTTTTGGTGTTAGGGAAATGCTGGCCTCATGTATCTATTAGGAAGAGTTCCCCCTGCTTCTATTTTGTGGAGAATTGATATAATTTCTTTCTTCAATGAACTCACCAGTGAAATTGTATGGGCCGGCTGATTACTTTTTTAAAAATTTTTTATTGTTATGTTAATTGCCATACATTACATAATTAGTTTTAGATGTAGTGTTCCATGATTCATTGTTTGTGCATAACACCCAGTGCTCCTTGCAGAACATGCCCTCTTTAATACCCATCACCAGGCTAACACATTCTCCTACGCCCCTCCCCTCTAGAATGCTCAGTTTGTTTTTCAGAGTCCATCGTCTCTCATGGTTCGTCTCCCCCTCTGATTTCCCCCCTTCATTCTTCCCATCCTACTATCTTCTTTTTGATTTCTTAACATCTATTGAATTATTTGTTTCAGAGGTACAGATCTGAGATTCAACAGTCTTGCACAATTCACAGCTCTTACCAGAGCACATACCCTCCCCAGTGTCTATCACCCAGTCACCCCATCCCTCCCACCCCACCCCCACTCCAGCAACCCTCAGTTTGTTTCCTGAGATTAAGAATTCCTCATATCAGTGAGGTCATATGATACAAGTCTTTCTCTGATTGACTTATCTCGCTCAGCATAATACCCTCCAGTTCCATCCACGTCATTGCAAATGGCAAGATCTCATTCCTTTGGATGGCTGCATAATATTCCATTGTATATATATACCACATCTTCTTTATCCGTTCATCTGTGGATGGACATCTTGGCTCTTTCCACAGTTTGGCTATTGTGGACATTGCTGCTATAAACATCAGGGTGCATGTACCCCTTCGGATCCCTACTTTTGTATCTTTGGGGTAAATACCCAGTAGTGCAATTGCTGGATCGTATGGTAGCTCTATTTTCAACTTTTTGAGGAACCTCCATACTGTTTTCCAGAGTGGCTGTACCAGCTTGCATTTCCACCAACAGTGTAGGAGGGTTCCCCTTTCTCCACATCCCCGTCAACATCTGTCATTTCCTGACTTGTTAATTTTAGCCATTCTGACTGGTGTGAGGTAGTATCTCTTTGAGGTTTTGATTTGGATTTCCCTGATGCCGAGCGATGTTGAGCACTTTTTCATGTGTCTGTTGGCCATTTGGATGTCTTCTTTGGAAAAATGTCTGTTCATGTCTTCTGCCCATTTCTTGATGGGATTATTTGTTCTTTGGGTGTTGAGTTTGATAAGTTCTTTATAGATTTTGGATACTAACCCTGTATCTGATATGTCATTTGCAAATATCTTCTCCCATTCTGTCGGCTGTCTTTTGGTTTTGTTGACTTTTCCTTTGCTTTACAAAAGCTTTTTATCTTGATGAAATCCCAATAATTCATTTTTTCCCTTGCTTCCCAAGAGGTTGCTGCTGTGTTCTCCTCAAGGATTTTGATGGACTCCTGTCTCACATTTAGGTCTTTCAACCATTTTGAGTCTATTTTTGTGTGTGGTGTAAGGAAATGGTCCAGTTTCATTCTTCTGCATGTGGCTGTCCAATTTTCCCAATACCATTTGTTGAAGAGACTGTCCTTTTTCCATTGGACATTCTTTCCTGCTTTGTCAAAGACTAGTTGACCATAGAGTTGAAGGTCCATTTCTGGGCTCTCTGTTCTGTTCCATTGATCTTTGTGTCCATTTTTGTGGCAGTACCATACTGTCTTGATGATGACAGCTTTGTAATAGAGCTGGAAGAATGGAATTGTGATGCCGCCAGCTTTGCTTTTCTTTTTCAACATTCCTCTGGCTATTTGGGGTCTTTTCTGGTTCCATACAAATTTTAGGATTATTTGTTCCATTTCTTTGAAAAAAGTGGATGGTATTTTGATGAGGATTGCATTGAATGTGTAGATTGCTCTAGGTAGCATTGACATCTTCACAATATTTGTTCTTCCAATCCATGAGCATGGAACGTTTTTCCATTTCTTTGTGTCTTCCTCAATTTCTTTCATAAGTATTTTATAATTTTCTGAGTACAGATTCTTTGCCTCTTTGGTTAGATTTACTCCTAGGTATCTTATGGTTTTGGGTGCAATTGTAAATGGGATCGACTCCTTAATTTCTCTTTCTTCTGTCTTGTTGTTGGTGTATAGGAATGCCACTGACTTCTGTGCATTGATTTTATATCCTGCCACTTTACTGAATTCCTGTATGAGTTCTAGCAGTTTTGGGGTGGAGTCTTTTGGGTTTTTCTTTTTCTTTTTTTTTTTTTTAAAGATTTTATTTATTTATTTGAGAGAGAGAATGAGATAGAGAGAGCATGAGAGGGGGGAGGGTCAGAGGGAGAAGCAGACTCCCCGCTGAGCAGGGAGCCTGATGTGGGACTCGATCCCGGGACTCCAGGATCACGACCTGAGCCGAAGGCAGTCACTTAACCAACTGAGCCATCCAGGCGCCCTGGGTTTTTCATATAGAGTATCGTATCATCTGCAAAGAGTGAGAGTTTGACTTCTTCTTTGCCAATTTGGATGCCTTTGATTTCTTTTTGTTGTCTGATTGCTGTGGCTAGGACTTCTAATACTATGTTGAATGGCAGTGGTGATAGTGGACATCCCTGCCGCATTCCTGACCTTAGGGGGAAAGCTCTCAGTTTTTCCCCATTGAGAATGATATTCGCTGTAGGTTTTTCATAGATGGCTTTTATGATATTGAGGTATGTACCCTCCATGCCTATACTCTGAAGAGTTTTGATCAAGAAAGGATGCTGTACTTTGTCAAATGCTTTTTCTGCATCTATTGAGAGGATCATATGATTCTTGTTCTTTCTTTTGTTAATGTTTTGTATCACGTTGATTGATTTGTGGATGTTGAACCAACCTTGCAGCCCAGGGATAAATCCCAGTTGGTCGTGGTGAATAATCCTTTTAATGTACTGTTGGATCCTATTGGCTAGTATTTTGGTGAGAATTTTTGCATCCATGTTCATCAGGGATATTGGTCTGTAATTCTCCTTTTTGATGGGGTCTTTGTCTGGTTTGGGGATCAAGGTAATGGTGGCTTCATAAAACAAGTTTGGAAGTTTTCCTTCCATTTCTATTTTTTGGAAGAGTTTCAGAAGAATAGGTATTAATTCTTCTTTAAATGTTTGGTAGAATTCCCCTGGGAAGCCATCTGGCCCTGGGCTCTTGTTTGTTGGGAGATTTTTGATTACTGCGTCAATTTCCTTAATGGTTATAGGTCTGTTCAGGTTTTCTATTTCTTCCTCGTTCAGTTTCGGTAGTTGATACATCTCTAGGAATGCATCCATTTCTTCCAGGTTACCTAATTTGCTGGCATAGAGTTGCTCATAATATGTTTTTATAATTGCTTGTATTTCTTTGGTATTGGCTGTGATCTCTCCTCTTTCATTCATGATTTTGTTGATTTGGGTCTTTTCTCTTTTCTTTTTGATGAGTCTGGCCAGGGGTTTATCAATCTTGTTAATTCTTTCAAAGAACCAGCTCCTAGTTTCGTTGATCTGTTCTACTGTTCTTTTAGTTTCTATTGCATTGACTTCTGCTCTGATCTTTATTATTTCTCTTCTCCTGCTGGGTATAGGCTTTATTTGCTGTTCTTTCTCCAGCTCCTTTAGGTGGAAGATTAGGTTGTGTACTTGAGACCTTTCTTGTTTCTTGAAAAAGGCTTGTATTGCTATATACTTTCCTCTTAGGACTGCCTTTGCTGTATCCCAAAGATTTTGAATAGTTGTGTTTTCATATTCATTGGTTTCCATGAATTTTTTAAATTCTTCTTTAATTTCCTATTTGACCCATTCATTCTTTAGTAGGATGCTCTTTAGCCTCCATGTATTTGAGTTCTTTCCGACTTTCCTCTTGTGATTGAGTTCTAGTTTCAAAGCACTGTGGTCTGAAAATAGGCAGGGAATGATCCCAATCTTTTGGTACCAGTTGAGACCTGATTTATGACCTAGGATGTGATCGATTCTGGAGAATGTTCCATGGGCACTAGAGAAGAATGTGTATTCTGTTGCTTTGGGATGGAATGTTCTGAATAGATCTGTGAAGTCATTTGGTCCAGTGTGTCATTTAAAGTCTTTATTTCCTTGTTGATCTTTTGCTTCGATGATCTGTCCATTTCAGTGAGGGGGTGTTAAAGTCCCCCACTATTATTGTATTGTTGTCGATGTGTTTCTTTGCTTTTGTTATTAATTGGCTTATATAATTGGCTGCTCCCATGTTAGGGGCATAGATATTTACAATTGTTAGATCTTCTTGTTGGATAGATCCTTTAAGTATGATATAGTGTCCTTCCTCATCTCTTATTAGAGTCTTTGGTTTAAAATCTAATTTGTCTGATATAAGGATTGCCACCCCAGCTTTCTTTTGGTGTCCATTAGCATGGTAAATGGTTTTCCACCCCCTCACTTTCAATCTGGAGGTGTCTTTGGGTCTAAAATGAGTCTCTTGCAGACAGCATATTGATGGGTCTTGTTTTTTAATCCAATCTGATAGCCTGTGTCTTTTGATTGGGGCATTTAGTCCATTTACCTTCAGGGTAACTATTGAAAGATATGAATTTAGTGCCATTGTATTCCCTGTAAGGTGACTGTTACTGTATATTGTCTCCGTTTCTGGTCTATGTTGCTTTTAGGCTCTCTCTTTGCTTAGAGGACCCCTTTCAATATTTCTTATAGGGCTGGTTTCATGTTTGCAAATTCCTTTAGTTTTTGTTTGTCCTGGAAGCTTTTTATCTCT
This sequence comes from Neomonachus schauinslandi, assembly GCF_002201575.2. NCBI lineage: Eukaryota > Metazoa > Chordata > Mammalia > Carnivora > Phocidae > Neomonachus > Neomonachus schauinslandi. Next base: position 19,487,755 of record NC_058405.1, on the reverse strand, counting down.
CCTTCTATTTTCAATGACAGCCTAGCTGGATATGGTATTCTTGGCTGCATATTTTTCTCATTTAGTGCTCTGAATATATCCTGCCAGTCCTTTCTGGCCTGCCAGGTCTCTGTGGATAGGTCTGTTGCCAATCTAACGTTTCTACCATTGTAGGTTACATATCTCTTCTCCCAAGCTGCTTTCAGGATTTTCTCTTTGTCTCTGAGACTCGTAAGTTTTACTATTAAATGTCTGGGTGTTGATCTATTTTTATTGATTTTGAGAGGGGTTCTCTGTGCTTCCTGGATTTTGATGCCTGTTTCCTTCCCCAAATTAGGGAAGTTCTCTGCTATAATTTGCTCCAGTATACCTTCTGCCCCTCTCTCTCTTTCTTCTTCTTCTGGGATTCCAATTATTCTAATGTTGTTTCGTCTTATGGTATCGCTTATCTCTCGAATTCTGCCCTCGTGATCCAGTAGTTGTTTATCTCTGTTTTTCTCAGCTTCTTTATTTTCCATCATTTGGTCTTCTATATCACTGATTCACTCTTCTGCCTCATTTATCCTAGCAGTCAGCACCCCCATATTTGATTGCACCTCATTAATAGCCTTCTTGATTTCGACTTGGTTAGATTTTAGTTATTTTATTTCTCCAGAAAGGATTTCTCTAATAACTTCCATGCTTTTTTCAAGGCCAGCTAGTATCTTTAAAGTGATGATTCTGAACTCTAGATCCGACATCTAACTAATGTCCATATTGAGTAGGTCCCTGGCAGTCAGTACTACCTCTTGTTCTTTTTGTTGAGGTGATTTTTCCCGTCTCGTAATTTTGTCCAGAGAAGAATAGATTAATGAGAGAACAAAATGCTAACAGGGTAAAAACGTCCCTAGAAAATATACTCTAAACAAATCAGAAAAGACCTGAAGCAGGGGGAAAAGAAAGGGAAAGAGAGAAGAAAGAAAAAGAAAAAAAAAGAAAAAGAGAAAGAGAAAGAGAAAGATAAAAACAAACAAAAACAGAACAAAGCAAAATAAAAACAGAATATGATCAAATATGATCAGGCTGGTATATAGATCAGTGCCACACACTAGATTTTGGGTGTATGTTGGTCTGTTAGAAGAAAGTGCCTCCCAAAATTTTAAAGAAAGAAAAACTTACATATGTACAAAAATAAAGGTTGATCTGATGAAGGGATGGAATATGACTGTAAAAATGAAAATTATAAAAAATTTTATAAGAGGAATTGATAAGAAGTTGTATGAAAAAAGAAAGAAGAGGATTTGAAAAAAAAGAAAAAAAAAGGGAGAGAATGTGATCAGGCAGGGGAGTAGAAAAAAACCATACACTAGAGATTTAGGGTATATTTTGATCTCTTAGAAGAAACTATCTCAAAATTTTAAAGAGAGAACAACTTATATATATATGCCAAAAATACGGGTAACTACTATGAAGGGATAGAATATGACCCTAAAAATGAAAAATAAAAATGTTTTTTAAAAAAAGGGATTGATAAGATGTTGGTTGAAAAGGGGAAAAAGAAAAATTAAAAAAAAAAAAGACAGTTAAAAAAAATTAACTTTGAACGACTACAGAATCATGGTAAAAAAGCCATGGATTCTATGTGCAGTATTCCCCTAGTGCTGGAGTTCTGCTGTTCTCATTGATGGGTAAACTTGGTCTTGGCTGGCTGTTCTCCCTGATCTTCTGAGGGAGGGGCCTGTTGCCGTGGTTCCCAAATGTCTTTGCCAGAGGCGGAATTGCCCACCTTGCCCGGTCCAGGTTAAGTAATCTGCTCGGTTTGCTCTTGGGAGCTTTTGTTCCTTGCAAGCTTTCCGTACAGCTTTGGAGGAGGAGAGTGAAAATGGCAGCCTCCGAACCTCTGCCCTGGAGGAGCTGAGAACTCGGGACCCACTCCTCAGTGAGCCCCCAGAGAAAAGCAGTCAGTCACTCCCGTCTCCCCGGTCTCCAGCCGCACTCTGTGCTCACCTGGCCTATGACCGAGAGCTTCTATCTCTGGAACCCCACCCCGTGTGGAGTCTCCAAACCCAGCAGATCCCTGTGGTGTGCTCCTGCACCGCTCCTCCCGGGGGAGGAAGATAAGTCTCCCTGGCTCTGCCGCTTGATGGGTCCCTGCTGGAGGAGCAGTGGCCCGACTGTGCCCTGGATCATGGTTTATGGCAACCCTGCGCTGAGAGCCTGCGCCTCGGCTCCGTCTCTGCAGCCGGCTTCCCTACTCCGATACCTGGGAACTCTGCCACACTCAGGCACCTCTGGTCTTTCTGTGACCCCGAGGGTCCTGAGATCACAATGTCCCGCGAGGGTTCCACCCCCTGCTTAGCCACCGGAGTGATGTCCCTCAGTGGAGCAGACTTATAAAAGTTCCGATTTTGTGCTCCACTTCTCTATCACTTGCCAGAAGCGGCCGACGGAGGCCCCTCCCCCGCCGTCTATCCTCCCGAATATCGCCTCGGATTCACTTCTCTGCACGGCCTACCTTCCAGAAAGTGGTCGCTTTTCTGTTCAGAGAGTTGTTGCTATTCTTTTCTTCGATCTCCTGTTGAGTTTGTAGCTGTTCAGAATGGTTTGATCCCTATCCAGCTGAATTCCTGAGACCAGACGAAATCCAGGTCCCCTACTCCTCCACCATCTTGCTCCGCCCCCCGGTTGATTACTTTTTTTGAATGAGTTAGTTACTGTTCTTTTTAAGTTAATTATTGATTAAATATCTTTAATAAATATAGGGTTATCGAGGTAACCTATTCATCCTTGTATGAGATTTTAGTAGTTTATTTCCTTCAAGGAATTGTTCCATTTTATCTAAATTTTTTAATTGTGGGCATAGAATTATTCAGTACATTTCTTTATTATCATTATTTTCTGTTCATGGGATCAGTAGTGATGACTGTTCATTCTTTTCTGATATTGATGGTTGTGTGTTGGATAGCTTGGCTAGAAGATTATCAGTTTTACTGATCTTTCCAAACAAACATCTTTTGGTTTTGTTGATTTTCTCTATTGTTTTTTTCAGTTTTATTGATTTCTGCTCTAAGTTTTATTATTTCTTTTCTTCTACTTGTTTTTGGCTTAAGTTTCTCTTCTGTCTTTAATTTCTTGTCATGGAAGCTAAAACGATTTAGCTTTGTGTCATAGAAGTTAGTAGTTGATTTTAGATCTTTCTCATTTCTATTATATGCATTAACATTATAAATTCCCTATCACTGTCTTCCTGCTTTTGCTATATCATACTTTGTTGTACCTTGCATTTTAAATTAGGTCAAAATATTTTAAATTTCCTTTCAGACATTTTCTTTGACCCATGTGTTATTTTGCAACATGTTGTTTAATTGCCAAAAACTTTGGGATTTTCTAGTTATCTTTCTATTGATTTCTAGATAATTCTATTGTTGTCTGAGAATGCATTTTGCACAATTTTTACTTCTTCAAATTTGTTAAGGTCTTATGGCCAAAATAAATTATATCTTGGTGAATACTCTGTATGTTCAGAAGTAATTTATATTCTCCTGCTGTTAGATAATATGTTGTATAAATTTCAATTAGATCAAGTTGGTTGATAGTGCTGTTCAGGTCAACTATATCCTTACTGATTTTATGCCTGCTTGATCTACCAATTACAGGAGGTATTGAAGTCTCCAAGTATAATGCATATTGATCTATTTTTCCTGTAGTTTTATCAGTTTTTGTCTCCTGTATTGTGATCTTATGTGGTTAGGTGCATACAGACTTAGTATTGATACAACTGCTTGAAGTATGGACAAACTTATTATATAGTATACTTTTTAGTGTACTGGTAATTTTCCTTGTACTAAAGTCAGCTTCTTCTGAAATTACTCCAGCAGGTGTTAACATGTTAACTCTTTCTCCATTCCTTTACTTTTAACCAAATGAGAGGAATGCCCTCTCCCCACAGCTCTGGGACAAGGTTCTGATGAAGTCTTCCCTCCTGGAAGGTAGGCTTTTGTTGTGGAGTAAGTTCTGGTCCCGTTGTAGAAAGATTACTCCTCCCCTAACCTGCCAGAGTCACCAGGGAATCTTTCTTGGCTCTTAAACATGAGATCCTGATGGGGTTCCTGGAGCTAAAACCCATGAAAGTACAAGATACTTCCTAAGATCGCAGCCCCTGAAATGTCTAATTCTCAGGCTAGTCCACACAAAACTTCCAGCAACTTGTTAAAGTTTCCATTTACATGTCCCTACAAATATATTGCTCCAGCAGCTTGTGCTCCAGGGAAGCAGATCTTGGTTATGACTCTCTGGAATTTCCTGTCTCCAGATTTTGATGTCATATTTTGCCCTGCAAATTCAGTAATCTAATAGGTCAGTTTGTCCAAATTTTTTCTTGTTGTGAAGATGGGAATGTCAACTGCCAAGATCTTTACACATTGGAACTAAAACCAAAAGTCCATCCAATCACTTTTTAAACCATTTAAACTTTTTTGAAAGGTCTACTATAAAGACACCCAATTTGTTAAGCATTAGGATAAAATATCTGCATGATGCTCTTATGTACTATGTTGAATAGCTTCACTCCATGGTTTACTAAAATGATGTAAAATAGTGTAACATTGCTTATGCTTAGGACATATTTGGAAAGAAATATTAACTCAAACAGTTTGACTCTAGATCTCATTTCCTTCAATGGTAGTTCAATCCATCTTCCAAATAAATTTTAAGCCATCATCCCTATAGCCAATATAAATGATAAATAATATCACGATTACTGCATATGCCCTGGAATTTTTGAACCTGCAATATTTTGGAGTCACTATGTGTAAAAATTAATTTTATGTGTCAACTTGATTGGGCTAAGGGGTGCCCAGAGAGCTGGCAAACACTATTTCGGGGTGTGTCTGTGAGGGTGTTTCCAGAATAAACTATCATTTGAATCAGTAGACTGAATAAAGACGATACACCTACACCAATGTGGGTGAACACTACCCAATCCATTGGGGGCCTGAATAAACAAGAAGGTGAAAGAAGAATAAGTTCTATCTCTTATTTAGCTGTGACATCCATCCATATTCTCCTGCCCTCAACATAGGAGATTCTGCCAGGATTTTAGACCAGGACTGAATTATATACCATTGTTCCTATTTCTCCAGCTTGCAGATCTCAACCTATAGGATAGAATATAATATATTAGTTCTGCTTCTCTGGGGAACCCTGACTAAAATGCCATGCAATACACAAAGCAGTCTGCATTATTGGAAGTAATTTTTACCATCTGTGGAGAAATTAATCTTTGTTGATATAATTTTTATATTTTCTTTTTATATACCTCTTAAGGATTAGCTGATAAGCAGAGTTATGTGTATTTTTGGTAGAACACACTGCTTCTTTTTTGTTCTCTCTTTTTGTCCTGAGCAAGAGTAACAGTATGCATTCATATATTATGTAGCATTCAGAATAATTTTACACATTACCACAGTATGGTGAAATCCCTAAATATTTAGTAAATTACATATTAAATTAGTGCACTGCAGTGTTTATAGATTATGGAGAACACCTGTGTAGTCTACACTGTAGTATTCAGTTCAAACAATCATTTAAAAATAGCATATAAAGAATCAAGTATGCTACTTTCCCCTGAAACTAATGGTAAATCTTAGCTAATATTCAATGGAAAGTTCAGTTATAGAAATGAAGCTGTTTAGTGAATATAAAAGCAATATAAAGTAAATTAATTCAAAATTGCTTTTGAAACTTCATTTCATAATATAAATATCATCTGAATATACTTCAGCTTAAATCATATACTTTTTGTGGAAACCAAAGTTTTAGATTTAGAATGTAATGCATCTTGTTAACAATTAAAAAACAAAACAAAACTGTGTGCTTATAATTGGAAAGACAAGGGAGGAGCTGTTTTTACCTAGGGGTATTTGGCAGAAAGACATCTCCTTGTGATTGACATTAATAGGAGTTCCATATGTGTATTTGGGAAAGAAAACCTCCCTAATTAGTGTTTTCCTCCCATACATTTCATTTCTCATAAGGTTTAGTTGATGAGCTGTATCAGCAATACAGTTTTAGAAATGTTTACCAAAGAAAGAATGAATCATGAAAACATTTCATCCTTTGCATTTAGCAAGAAATCCAATATAATTTCATGCATAATTAGAGTTTAAATGATGCCATTAAAACACATAGTACAAAAAAGTAAACATATACATTTCCCATCCCAGAGTTCTAAGCCTTGGCATTTGTAATGATGCTCTTTGTAGAGTTAGAAATTAAAATAAATAAATAATGATTAATGAATATAGACAGAGACTTTTAACTTTCCAACATCTATAGTTCCACAAAGCGTCCTAAAATTAAGTACCTGTCATTATAAAGTATGGAATTATTTGAACTTATTCTATAGAATCATTTTGCAAATGTTTTCAAAGTTTTACAGATCCAGCAAGTTTGAAATGCCTCATTTTTTTTATTATAGGTTATTTTATTTATTGATAGTATTGCTATATCTTAGGTATATTTTTTAGAAATGGGACTATAATGTTCTTATGTTTAATTGCTTTTTAAGTTTCTGTAAAGCTTTACATTCTACTTATATGGAAATTATTGAATATATCTGTCCCTGAGATAGTCATCTGATCCATCCTTCCTTTCTTTTTCTTTCTTTCTTCTCTCTTCCTTCCTTCCTTCTTTTCTTTTCTTCTCTTCTCTTCCCTTCTCTTCTCTTCTCTTCCTTCCTTCCATCCTTCCGTCCTTCCATCCTTCCTTCTTTATTTCTTCATATAAAACAATGAGGCTTATTAGGTCTGGCTACTATAACACTTATCCCTTTCATCCCTTACTCCCTGCCCATATTGTTTCTCCCCTTCCAACTCTAGTTATCATTTTCACCATGAGAATCTTTTAAATTAATGATGTATTTAATAAAATATCTTTATATATAGCATGCCTCTTTTAGGCAGCATAATGACTCCCCAAACATATTTACATCTTAATCCTGTAATCTGTTAATCCATTATGTTATATGGCAAAGGAATTTAAAGTTGGAAATGGAATTGAGGTTGCTAATCAGCAGACATGAAAAAAGGAAATTATCCTTGATTATCTGGGTGGACCCAATGTAATCATGAGTCCTTATAAGTCAGAGGGAGGCAGCAGATGTTACATAAAATAGGTCCAATTAGCAATTCCTGTCTCTGAATAGGGCAAAGGTCCTGAGCCAAGAAATCTGTACAGCCCCTAGAAACTGGAAAAATAAAGAAATAGATTCTCCCCTAGGACCTCCGGAAGGAACCTAGACTTGCTAGTGCTTTGACTGGAGCCAGTGAGATCCATTTAGGAATTTTGATACTCAGAAATATAAAATGGCAAATCTTTGTTTTAGAAAGATTTTAAGTCTTTGTTATCTTTGTTATTTTTAGCCATCAAGTTTGACAATGTTTTACAGTAGAAATGAAAAACTAATATAATATCCAAAATATAATTAACAATTCACACAGGCATGCTGACAATAAAATGAATGGTAAAGCCCTCCTCCTTCTCTTACTCTTCTCATTATTTTAGTTGCATTTTCTTATACATGATTTTAATTTTTAAGGTTGTCTTTCTCCATTCCATACATATATTCAATTATGCATCTTTTTAAATATTTATTTATTTATTTATTTATTTATTTATTTATTTGAGAGAGAGACCGAGAGTGTGTGTGAGTGGGGCAGAGGGGCAGTGGAGCGGGGGTGGGGGGGGGAGAATCCTAAGCAGACTCCCCACCCCGAGCATGGAGCCTGATGTGAGGCTCAATCTCACAACCCCGAGATCATAACCTGAGCCAAAATCAAGAGTTGAAAGCTTAACCAACTGAGCCACCCAGGCGCCCCAATTATGTATCTTTTTAAAATCCTTTTATTTTGTCTGCTTTTGGATTTCCATGTACATTCTTGATAGTCTGGTTCTCACTTTCCTGTACCTGGACAGAAGCAATGGCTTCCTGAAACATTCTCCTGGCTTCTTTTCTTCTTTTTGCACTAAAATGTGTTTCATATTTCCAGTGGAGATATAGGGTCTCTGGAGGGGAGAGAGAGAGAGAGAGAGAGTGTGTTGGGGGAAAGGGGCAGAGAGAGAGAGAAAATCTGAAGCAGACTCTACACTGAGTGAGGAGCCCAATGCGGGGTTGGATCCCATGACCCTGAGATCATGATCCAAGCAGAAATCAAGAGTCATACATTCAACTGACTGAGCCACCCAGGCGCCTCAATAATATTATTATTTTTAATTGAATAATTTAATAAGAAAAACATTCATATGTTTTCAAAATAAAAAGATATATTAATATATTTCCAAAAAGTCTTCCTGCTTCACCCTTTCTCACCTGTTTCCCACACATCTATCAACATTCTCTTTAATTCTCTTCTAATTTTTTATGCAAATACAAGAAAACACAAACATATATTCTTATTTTATTTTTCTTACACAAGATTCATCAATTGTTTTATGCAAGATTTGAAACTGTTGTGAATAGTGTTACTATTAATAACACTTCCAACACCATGTATTAGAATACAAAGGAAGCAATAAAAAGAATGATTAGAAAAGCAAAGAAATAATTCCATGTTATGAAAGAATCGACTGTGTTCCTGTTATCTGGAAGTAAAATTCATCAGTTTAATAAATTTTCATATGTTTGCCTAAGTTTTTCCACTGCTCAAACACATACCATTTTTCGAGGCAGTATTTATTCTAATATCGATAGCAGCACAGAACAGAAGCTTCCAAGATACCACCCCCACCTGTGAGGAATGTTACAGAAGCATTCTGAGCCTGAACAGTGTGTGATGCATGACCTTCTAGATGTTGGGACCTAGGAAAGAGGCTCTTCCTTCCTGAATTTAAAGGCCATACTGAGTTTGAGAAAGAGTAACGATTTTTTTTTTTTAAGAAAGGTTCTGTTTAGAAAAAGAGAAGTAATGCTTCTAATGTAAAAATAAGAATAAGTCAAATTGAAGTAATAGACAAAGACAAAATGAAAAAAGAGAACTTAATTGAATTAACTGACCAAAAAAAAATAGTGGGCAAATCTGAGAAACTGGCCATGTTTTTAAAAAGCAAAAGAGGTTTTAGCCATAAAAAACGTTTTCCTCTGACTTAATGAATTATGTGTAATGATATAACTTAATAAGCACAATAATGGAAACATCAACACTTTTAATCTATTTGAATTAATATGTTTTTTTGTTTTCTAACTTCTCTGTATCACATAGCAGATATTAATGTATCAATAACTTCACAATTGGAAGAAATGCTTTATTATTTAGGGTTCTCCAGAGAAACAGAGCTAATAGGATATATATAAATAAATATATAAATTTATTTTAAGAAATTGGCTCAGGTAATTATGGAAGCTGGCATGTCCAAAATCTGCCGAGTGGGCCAGAGTCTGGAGACCGGGGAAGAGCCATGATGCATTTGAAGTCTGGAGGCCATCTGCTGGCAGAAATCCTTCTTGCTCCCAGTAAGGGTAGTCTATGCTCTCTTAAGGCCTTCAATTTTTGGATGAAGCATACTCACCTTATAGAAGGCAATCTGCTCTACTCAAAGTCCACTGCTTTAAATGTTAATCTCATCTAAAAACATTCTTTGGAAGCATCCAGAATAATATTTGACTACATCTGGGTAACATTGCTCAGCCAGATTACCACATAAAAATAATGCTTACAAACACATTGTGTCCCATATCCAATCATCGTTTATATATGTAAATAACAAGATATTATGTGAAGATCAAAATACACATGGCTTATAATAACTTGTGATATTGCATTGTCAAGTCAGTAAACACAATAGGTTCACCAAGATACCCCTGCACACACATGCACATAAATATGTTTTATTTTATGTGCCAACTTAGCAGCTTGGCTAGGTAATGGTACCCAGTTGTTTGGTCAAACAACAGTCTAAATGTTGGTATAAAGGTATGAATTAGCATTTAAATTAATAGAGTTTGAATTAACACAGATGACTCTCTGTAGTATGGGTAGGCCTCATCCAATCAGTTGTAGGCTTTAAGAGAAAAATATAAGGTACTTGAAGAGGAAGGAATTCTGCCTTCAGACTGACTTTAGACTCAGGACTGCAACTTTAACTCTTACAAGAATTTTCAGCCTATCATTCTGCTCTGAAGGTTTCAGACTTGCCAGCCCCCATGATTGTGTGAGCCAATTTCTTTTTTTTTTAAAGACTTTATTTATTCATTTATTTGAGAGAGTGAGAGAGAGAGAGAGAGAGAGCACACGAGAGGGGGGAGGGTCAGAGGGAGAAGCAGACTCCCTGCTGAGCAGGGAGCCCGATGCGGGACTCGATCCCGGGACTCCAGAATCATGACCTGAGCCGAAGGCAGTCGCTTAACCAACTGAGCCACCCAGGCGCCCTGTGTGAGCCAATTTCTTAAAATAAATCTACCTACCTATCATCTATCTTTCTATATTAGTCTAGGTTCTCCAGAGAAATAAAATAATAGGATTTTATAGATATGAATATTGATATAGATACAGATAAAGTTACAGATATTAACAAGAAACTCCAGAAGAGCAATTAGATTATGACTTCAGACATAACTTGACAATGTCATAGTCACCCAGAATATATGATTGCAGGGGTAGTGAATGGAAGCAGAGAAAAAGAGGAACATTATCAAGAAATATGAGACAATTACCATTTCAAGTATAATTATCCACATAGTATTTTATCCAATCCTTCTGAGCATTTGACATTCTGGGACAAAGTCAGAGAATAGTTGGATCTATTAGAAAGAGCTTGGCTACAAGTGATACAAAAGCAAAAAACTGTGGCTTAAAAAATATCAGTACACTTCTGTCATCTAACAAGAAGTCTGGCATTAAATTTAAGTGCTAATTTAGAGTGTCAAAAGAGCTCTCAAAACCTTAACCTATTTTTGTCACTCTTTTCAACCATTTGTAGTACATTGGCTTTTTTGAACTCCTGCTTATAGCCTCTCTGGTCACAAAATGACTACCCCAGCTCCAAGAACACTGTCCAAAATCCAGGCAAAAGAACAATGGAAAGGTCAGTACCCAGTATTATCTGTCCGTTTTTATAAAAATAAACATAGACATTCAAGAAGCTCTGCAGAGGATTTCTTCTTGAATTTTATTGGCCGAAGTATCAAATGAAGTCCCAGTACTGACAAGGGTGGATTAATTTACATTGGGCTAACCTTCCCACAGATCTAGAATATGATAAATCAAGCCCAACTCTTTGAAAATTTCAATCAAATAGAATTTCTTACTGCAAATGGATTTAGCTCTTGAAAGAAAGGTAACACGACACATATCCTGGAGTGCTCAAATCAGGGAGCAGCGTGAAATGAAGCAGAAAGGCACTAACTTATTGTCCTGGGGAGGCAAGATTTGGAGTTCAAGCTGACCAAGACCCCCTGGAAACTGAGAGCAGATATGTTACAGTGGAGAGAACTTCCAAGATTTTTTCTAAATACTCAGTTTCTTGTATGACATTAAATTATACAAGCGTAGGTAAAACCACAAGGAGCCCAGTGGAAAGCAACATCTGGAAGACTCAAGTTGCTGAGCATCTACTCTAGCTGCTGCCCACAATGCGAACACAGAGTTTGGAGTTTGACCTGAAGGGGCTAAATTAAAGGAACTAAAATTCAAAACCCATTGATAAAAACAGAATGGTCACATCACAGGGATAACAAACATGTCCCAGTCCACTTTCTTAAAGTATTAGTTTCTAACCTTTCACAGAAAACAGAGCCAGCTTTGTGGGTTTAAGACCAGGGTAATCATATAAGACCCCATGCTCAGAGGGAACACATGCTCTTGGAAATGAATGCTCTCATGTTGCCATCTTGAAATCCCTGATAAGCTTATTTGGAGCATGGCTAACACATGGTAATTATCCTCCTAGCACCTCCCTGCCTTTCTGGAAGGTACTGCAGAACATTTGCTGCTCCTGTCCTTGGCATCCAGGTCCTAACCAGCCTCCCCCTCCCCGGCTACTGCTGCTCACTGCCATCCCCAGCAGAAGTCTGGGTGTGGAGAGGGTGGGGTCAGGAAAGCATGTCCCCTGTTGTCTCAGGTTGGAGCATGGCAGCAGCTGTCCAGCACCCTGATACATTACTGGGACATGTGGCAGGATCAAATCTCTTTCCCATTTCTAATCTAGGTATCAAGCATGTCCCAGTCAGACATTACAAACTTTTTGAGTGTCACCCATGAAGCAAGAGTTGGAACAGAAAGCTTACAGAAGGACACATACCAGGCTTTACTTCCTTATCCTTACCGGTCATGGCATGTCAGTCCAGTTCAGTGTCTGTACACAAGGGTGTGATTATGCCAGTCAGACAATGGACACCCTGATGCCTGCAAGGATCCACACTCTACTGGTGATTATCTCCATGCTACACAATGCAACATTAAATAGCCAAAAATCACTGTGACATGTTAAGAGAGAGCCTGTGGAAGAGAGAAAAAAAATTGAAAAAAATTTATATTTTAGTACCCTTAGCAGCAATTTCTTCCTGCTATTTGAACTAAAGGAACCACGTTTTCATTTCGCACTGGGACCTACAAACTATGTATCTGGCCCTGAATTAAAAGGATCCTTTAAATATCACTAGTACCTCACACTTTGTCAAACCCAAGGGGAAATCATCTGTCCTCATCTAACTCAATTCCACAGTAGGATTTGACATGGCTGACCCCTTCTCATTTTTGAAAATCTCTCCAGGTCCTCCTGGTTGTGTCCTGGTTGCGTGAAATCCACTCTGGCAGTTCCTCCTCTGCATAATTGCTTAATGTAGCATTGACCTGAGCTTCAGTTTTAAGCCTTCTTTTTTTTCTATAGACAGGATCTTCCAGGTTGAGCTCACTGACACTCATACTATCAAACACCATCTGTATGTTGATTGATTCTCTGATTTATATATTCAGATTTGGTCCTTCCACTGAGTTGCTGATTTGACCTTTCTGCATGAATGTCTAATAAGCATCTCAAACTTGTTATGTCCACAAAAGTTCTCCTCCCTCAACCTCAGATCTTCCCCACTCCATATAATGACATCATTATCCACACAGTTGCACAAGCCCAAAACTTGGCCTACTGAGAATTGTTACACAGTTACGAGTTGAGAAATTTGACTGAATTGGTTCTTAAAACATAATAATGAGAATCTAGGATTATTTGTGATGAACTCTTAAAATTAGTATGAAATACAAAGATAAGCGCACTTTTCTGCTTCAAAAACCCTCAAAACCATGGATGAACAGGCATCTAATAGCACATGTCTACTACTTAGGATACAAAAGACAATCAAATTTATTTAACCATTATTTATAGAAGCAATGTATATAACGGAGCTGATGAATTTATTAAAAACATGTAAAGTATCTAATTTTTGAAAACTGTGAGCAATATCCAAAACGAATATGCTATAAAACCTGAAAGACAAACATAATTATACTTAAGTTTTGGAAATCACACTGATGTTGTTGAACATTATGTAAAAGCAATTGAACTTATCTTATTTATTTTATTTTATTATTATTATTTTAGAGAGAGAGAGAGAGACAGTGGGGAGGGGCAGAGAGAGAGGGAGAGAGAGAATCTTAAGCAGGCTCCATGCCCAGTGTGGAGCCCAAGGCGGGACTCAAACCCACAATCCTGAGATCATGACCTCAGCTGAAATCAAGAGTCAGATGCTTAACTGACTGAGCCACCCAGGTGCCCTGAACTTATCTAAGTTAATCATTGGTGAGACTACTTATTTTTCTTTTATTATAAAAAAGTTTAGAATCATGTGTTGGTTGGGGCGCCTGGGGGGCTCAGTCGTTAAGCGTCTGCTTTCGGCTCAGGTCATGATCCCAGGGTCCTGGGATCAAGCCTTGCATCAGGCTCTCTGTTCAGTGGGAAGCCTGCTTCTCTCTCTCCCACGCCCCCTGCTTGTGTTCTCTCTCTCGCTGTCTCTCTGTCAAATAAATAAATAAAAATCTTTTTTTTTTTTTAAGATTTTTATTTACTTATTTGACAGAGAGAGAGAGATAGCAAGAGCAGGAACACAAGCAGGGGGCGTGGGAGAGGGAGAAGCAGGCTTCCTGCCGAGCAGGGAGCCCATGTGGGACTCGATCCCAGGACCCTGGGATCATGACCTGAGCCGAAGGCAGACGCTTAACGACTGAGCCACCCAGGCGCCCAATAAATAAAAATCTTTAAAAAAAAAAAAAAAAAAAAGAATCATGTGTTGGTTGAGACAACAAATCAAGAATGTCCAAAGCAAATAGATTTTATGCATATTACGGAAATGAACTAAACATACAATTATGTCAGCAATAACTTTTTGATTAAATTACTGCTCATGAATTTGCCAAGTCATTAGGAATCATTAAATTTTCAATCACTTTGTGCGAGTCTGTATTCACTAGCATTTTTTCTTTTCATTTTCTAATTTTTTACACTGGTTGCTTATATAAATTTACTACCCATAGCAAGACAAAAAAATGAGACAATGTCTATGAAAGAAATATGTAATTGAATCCAAATTAGATCATTATTTATCTTACAAATAACACACAGACCTAGTATTTTCAGCATAAAACATTTTGATCAAGAACCAACAAAACACACTTGACAATACTTTTATTATCTTGGTCATTTGCTTTTAGCTATGACTTTGCAATAATCAAAATGGTAATCATTTTGCTCAATGACTTAAAAACTCACCAATAGAAGGTTAAGTCAAATTGACTAAGGCCATCATATATAAATTATTCTACCAATTTTTTCAGAGAACCACTTAAATATTTCTGGAAATAAGACATAAAACTGTATAATAAAATGAGTACTACCTTGCAAATCAATAATACCTTGAATTTCAGGTCAATGGTCTCTTCTATGAAATTCAAAATCTATTTAGAAACTCACTATCTGTGAAAAAATTTTTGCATGTCTCCCTACCGTTGGATAAATAAATGTCTTCTGAGATAATTAATTGCACTGACAATTTGAAAAAGATAAGATGATAGTAATATTAAAAAATTGGCTAATATCTTCAAATTTTACCATCTACTTTAATTTTATATATCCATTACATTCCTTCAACACCCTCCATACACAATTATTACTTACATATATTCCAACCCAATTTGAGCTCATGGGAGACTCTGGCAGTCAGTGCACTCTTTCTGAAACCAAAAGCTTAAGTTCAAGGAAGTCTGATGTAAATGAGAATTAAAAATGTCTGGCAATGGGACACCGGGGTGGCTCAGTCAGTTTTAAGAGATGGACTCCTGATTTCTGCTCAGGTCATGATCTCAGGACTGTGGGATCGAGCCCCTTGTCAGGCTCTACACTCAGCAAGGAGTCTACTTGAGATTATCTCCTTCTGCTCCTCTCCCTACTCTCTCTCTCTCTAAAAATAAATAAATCTTTTCTAAAAAAATGTCTGGCAATGATCTCATGAGAAATTATACTTTTAGAGCTGCTATATATTATTTATTATATTAAAAACACTAAGAGCATAATTATCTGTAGTAGATAATTTTGATTGGGTGTCTCAATGTGATTCAACCATCCTGCAGTTTTTAATGACTATTGAACACTACATTTCCCTCTCTAACCAGAGTTTCAGATGTGAAATTAAGTCCTGCTAATTAGAAGAAGTCTTGAGGTGTTTGGAAGGCAGGAGTGCGGTATTTGTACCTCCTCTGCTGCAGCCATTCATTCTTAGAGAGATGAAATTTTCCTATGGCAGCATTCTGATGTCATGCCCATTCCCCAGTTCCTCGTGTCAAGAGATAGTTGCAAGCGTTCCTGCATTTTAATGTAACTCATTTCTGGCCAGTGACTTTGGAAGTCCATACTCTAGCCTTATGAATATGAGAGGTCTTTGCACTATGGCTTAGCTCCAGTGACAGCCTGAAAGCAAGTTGTTCCTCTAGAGGATTAGTTGTGAAGTGGTCACTCAAAAAGGCCCAGATTAGAGTCCTTCAAATAATTCCTTAAGTACCTAAGTCCTGTATTAAAAAAGCTAGAGTAGTTTCTGTTTATTTTAATGAATTCTACTACTCAAATAATAAAATGTGAGAATGATCAAACTGTGAAGGGCTAAAAACATCATCTCGTATATAACTGAGTGACCAAGGGAGTCACTTCAGTCCAGGCTGAGAAGGCAAAAGCTGACATATACGTGGGAAAATGTCAGTGCTCATTCATCACAATTAGGTATTAAAAAAGTCTAGAAAAGGGCGTTTCTGAAATTAGGGAATATATGATGCCTATTGAGGTTACTATGCAGATCACAACCATCAGCATCACCAAAATAACAATGATAATGGTTAAAATCTGGAACACAAAGTCTATATAGTGGGCAAAAGAGAATGAAATAAATGAATTTAGGAATTTAAATCTAGAGTAAATTCTCCTGAAGTTCTAGGATGCGAGGAGAAAATTCATTTTATGGAACACCCACAGCCAAGATCACCTCTCAGGGCAGACACCAGCCCATAATCAAACATCTCTGAGTTTGACAGACGGAAAAAATTTATATGTTTAGAGGCATTAAAGGTGAGCTTCCAACTGATAAGTAATTCTGCAACACATAACATAAATTTGGAAGTACTACTTTTAAAAGTCTCAGTGGGGAGCACCCGGGTAGCTCAGTTGGTTAAGCGTCTGACCAGCTCAGGTCATGATCCCAGGGTCCTAGGATCCAGCCCCACATTGAACTCCCTGCTCAGTGGGGAGCCTGCTTCTCCCTCTCCCACTCCCCCTGCTTGTGTTCCCTCTCTAGCCGTGTCTCTCTCTCTCCGTCAAATAAATAAATAAATAAATAAATAAATAAATAAATAAATAAATATTTTTAAAAATGAATAAAAATAAAAAATCTCAGTGGGCACATATAGAATAAATGGAATTTAATGCAAGGCAGATCAACAGGAATAAAAGTCCATTGGGTTGATAACTGCATTGCACTGAAGGAAGACAGGTTTTGTTAAAGTGGTCAAGCCTTTGACTAAAAGGAGAAATCTACATCTCATGTCCTCCATCAGAATGCTGCCCATCAGCATACATCTCTACTGATCCCTGGCATGCTGCGAGGTGTCATGGAAGTGCTGCTGCATGAATTACAGCTCATTCAAATCATGACTGGCCACCAGGAGGTCTGTAGATCTGACTGAATAAAAATATACCAGTGGCTAGGTTGCAATATGCTCATGATGATAGACACTTCTTTTTAGCTGTCAGGTTGTGTGTTATGGTTGATGACCAACAGGGCATGTACAGTAATTTTTTTTGAGTGTTCTCCAAATTAATTAAAAGATGAGGCTGATACATGGGTAGACCTCAAATAAGAAATATTGGGAGATTAATAGGTATAAGTGTAAATGGCTGGAAGAGGAAAGGGGGCTACTTTAGGAGGAGAGGAAGCATGTCAACTAGTGAGGAAATCTGCTACTATCAGAACAGCTGCAAATATATATAGACAGAAATTTGTCAGAGATGAAATCTAACCCAAGTTATCTTAGGAATGATCAATATTAGTTATTGGGCTATGACATTTATGTGGAACTGTGTGTGCCCACATGTGGAAGGTTGTCAGTGAAGCTCTTAGATTTCCTAGGCAAGTCTGAGCCAATTTTCACATAAGCATCATAATGTACATTGTTGCTCCTGATGTGAATGATTTGAATTCCCTAAAGAGAGAGGACTCCACATAAGATGACTTTCTAAGAAAAGAGGATGTGGGAGAGAGGTCAGAGCAACTACAGTAAATCTAAGAGGAATGACCTAAATTGTCAAGCAGTATATAGAACTATGTAAGTGTGAGATTATATTTAACATTTATTTTCTTTAAGATATTCTGACTATTTCAAAATGCTTAAATATTTATAAACATTCAACCATAAGAACAGAAACATAAAAATAACTGATTTTAATCAGTAATAGGAGTGCCTGGGTGGCTCAGTCGGTTGGGCGTCTGCCTTTGGCTCAGGTCATGATATCAGGGTCCTGGGATGGAGCCCTGCATTGGGCTCCCTGCTCTGCAAGGAGCCTGCTTCTCCCTCTGCCCCTCTCTCTGCCCCTCCCCCTGCTTGTGCTTTCTCGCTCTCTCTGTCAAATAAATAAATGAAATATTTTTAAAAATCCAGTAATAAATATATGATATATATAAGAAAAAAACAGAGATTGGTGATCCAGGGGTTGTTCAGTAGTTTTAAAATATAACCACTTCTCTAGAATTCTCACAGTGTTGACTTTTTGTCCTTTGACAGCATGATGGCTATTATATCTCTAAGTGTTACAACTATATTCACAGCCAGAAAGTAGGGAAATCCAGCCAGGATGCAAAACCCCTGTCTCTGTGGCTCATTCCTTTCATTAACAGAGAAACTATTTCCCAGAATCTCCCAGCAAAATGTTAATGCCTACACTGTCACAACATGGCTATGTGACCCTCTACTGCAGCACAAGAGGCTAGAAAAGAAATAATATGACTTGACAATTTATGTGGTAAGACCTAGGCGAAGGTGTCTGCTACAACTATCATGCATGCGTTGCTTTTATAAAATTAAAGTTTTAAATACCTCAGGCTATTAAAAAGTATAAAATTAATGTAACACATTGTATTAATAATGAAATGCTAATGTATACCCCTAGATATATACTTAATATTAAAAAATATTGCATATATGTGTGTGTGTGTGTGTGTATATATATATATATATCCTCCAAGCAACTTATCTCCAGAGTCACATTTCTTCATGCCTATCACAAGTAAACACTCACTTGAATGTGATGTTTATTAGTCCAATTCACTTGTTATTTTTACCGTATGCACTACATATACAAACACACATGTATATGTATGTATATTATATATTTAAAAATACAAACAATTGTATATGCATATATCAAGGAAATATAATAAAATATCAAGATACATTTTCCATTTTCCAGACACCAGATGGAAAAAAAGACAAAATCTGACAACATCCATGGTTGGTGAAGATATGCAGAAACAGGAATACTCAGGTGCTTCTGTTGCAAGCATAAATGGGTACAAATACTTGAGAGAACTATTTGCCATTATCAGTTAATTGAAGATGTACATAAATCAAATCCTGTGATCTAGTTCTATGTATAGACACTAGGATAACTTTCCCATATGAACACTAGAAGGAACGGATAGTAAGAATTTTTACAGCATTATTTATAATAGAACAATTTGGAAATAATTTTCATTCTTTCGAGTAGAGAATTGATAAATAAGACATACTATTTTCACCACTTTGAAAGTGAACAAACAGCTATCAATATTTATAGATGAATCTCACAAATATAATAGTGAGCAGAAAAGCAATTGTCAAAGTATTTAGTAGAATATGGCTTATAAATTTTAAATATGTAGAAATTAATATCATATGTTACATTCATAAAGAAAAAGGTTAGAAAAGGTATTATCTGAACTCTGTTGGGACAAGTTTAAGAGAACCATAATTAGGAAGAAGAGGCAGAAAATATATATCTATTTTTTCCCTAGCATAGATAGTTAGGAAAAGGATATGGGAGATTAGGGGAGAAATACTATCCCCGTGGCATCACTTGTGTTTTTTTCTAATAATCTCTAACACTCATATGTGGACACATTGATATGAACACATATTAAATCCATAATGAAGCCTATAAATCAGCAAGGAGAGAAGACACACACACCTGTGCACACACGCATACACACACAACCCTGTAAGATTATATTAATTTACTGATTTCATTTAGTCAGAATTATCAGAAATAATCATGGTCCCTGAGAGCAAAAGGAAATGAAGCATACTTTTGTGGTCATTATTAAATGTAAATTATTTAAAGAAAACTATTTTATTATATTTTACTGCAAATTATTTTGGTCTTTATTTCAGTTATCTACTCACTCCTTTGTAACAAATATCTTCAAACTGTAGAGGTTCAACATAACAACTTTTAATGCTTTTATATTTTTAACCAGATTCAGTTTTCCTATTTTCACCAAGATTAAAAAAGCAGTAAATCTCATTTTCCCCACGGTCTAAAAACAAAACAAAACAAAGGTGGTCTTTTTTAGTTTTAGTTTTAGTTTTTACTATTATTACCATCCTATGCCTGGTCCCATGTAAGAAAATATTCACAATATAAGTTTTCTCCATTTGTGATTTAAAAAAATATAAAAGGATGAGTCATCTTGGACCATAATATGAATTATTCTGAATCACATATTTACTGTTTCATGGAGCATATGTGTTCATCACATTTTATCCAAATAAGCAAGGTATGTCTGGATACAGTCTCATTACATGGGAATTATTCCTCTAGAGACTGGATACAGTATTCTACATTCATTCATTCTATTCTAATGAATACTACATGTATTCATTATGCAAAACTACTAGTATTTTTCCCACATGACAACCAAGTAAAGGCAGAAGAATCATGTCTGTAGAAATCTAAAATTCAATGGTATGATTATCAACTAACTTTTTAAAAGTAGAAAAGTTTGCTCTATGCCAGGAGTTATCAGACTGTGGTCCATGGACCAAATCTGCCCTTACCCCACCTCCACTCCCACTTGGTTTCAATCATCCACCAGCTAAAAAATGTGTTTTTTAAAAATATTTTAAATGATTAATAAGTATCTACACAATATCCTAAAATTGCTTCTTGGCCTGTAAAGTCTGTAGTACTGCCATCTTGCTCTGTGAAAAATTCTGTCCACTTTTGCTCTGCATATGCTCTATGCATTATTAACCTAGTCACTAAAGGTATCAACATATCTAACCTCAGTCTCTTCTTTCCCAAATGATAGTAGGAGAGTTTCACCACCTAATTTCTCAATGATCACAGAACTAGACTTTGATCTACAATCTCACTTTGAAATTTATGAGAGCATAGTAACAGATTTTCTATCAATGCAATAATAAAAATAGTATATCAAGTTCACTAAGTTCATAAAGTTCAGTATATTAATTTCATACGTATTCCAATATACAATACTGACAAAATCCGTAAATCAAACAGAGCTATCTCCATAAACCTATTTTATAGGTGGAAAGGAAATTAGTCTCAAAGAGGTTAAGTGATTGGCCCAAGGTTATAAGTCTCATAATTAGGAGGGTTCTTCTGCAACACTCTTTTTATTTACATAGATTCATGATGCCTCTTCAAATTAATCTGAACTCTTAGCTCATTTAGTTAGTTATGCAAGAAAAATAATCATAAACTAGTTATGCATATAAGAGTAAAGCCAAAAGATAATGGATATAATGCAATTAGCAGTGTTTTGTTGCAGTTAATGAATAAATCATAACAATCAAGTCACCTGGTAGATACCCTAGTAAAATGAATAAAAGAGTTAACTATAGCATGCACTATAGAAGATAAAATAGATCAATGGATTAATTAAGCAATCTAAAAGTACTGATCTCAACTCTACCAATGAGAATAAAATCTTTAAATCAGCTACTTATTTGCATTAAATCTTTGACACATTTTAACAATGTAATTTTTGCAACCATCTCTCCAGTTACTAATAACTTCCATGTTAAATTTCAATTTCATTAAGCAAGTCCAAGTCAAATTAACAATTGATTTGTATTTCAATGGTCAGTATTTGCCCTATAAGATTCCAATGTTGTTATTACAATTACATGTCCATAAATTTAGATAATTTACTTTTAATTTCCTAGGAAAATTTAAAGGTACATCTTTAGTCATAGAGAAAGACATCAAGTGGAGTGAAAATAGGGTATTAAAGCTCACTGTTGTAAAATGCCAGGGACAATTAAAATACAAATTATATATATTTTGTTGGAGTGCTATTACAAGGTTGAATTAAGGCACAGCATCATGTTTAAATTTTTTTAAGATTTAATTTTATGCTCATGTTTTACATAGGATGATAGGCCTATAAAGGCCCTATGTGAATTCTTGATTTTATTTAGCGTTTATACCAGATGACGTGAAAATGGGAATTTTTTTTTTTTTAGAATTTGGTTATAATTTCATAGTTTTAAATATCTGATTATTTTCCCCAATTATCTTTGGAAATAAACAACTTGGTAGAAAATATAATTACTAGATCACTGATATTTTCTTCAATACTAAGTGATATGACAATTATTTTCTTCTACTTATTTTGGAGGCTAGGGCCTGCAGTTTTTTCCTTTATTTTTGAATTAAAAAAAAAAATTCCCCCACTTCCACCTAATTGGTTAATAATTTCTGGTATGTGTTTAAAAGTATATTCCATTTCTGTTTCAGGTACTTCATAAGCATCTCTTTGGTTATAGCTTTTTCAAGTTTTTCTGTTGGATAGTAATCATCTTAATCTAATTTTAAAGGCCCTTTTCTTTTTCTGCATTCTAGAATAGCATTTTAAGATTATCCTTCACATTACTGATTACATTTTCTTCATTGTCATTCTGTTCTTTACATAAAATGCATTTTTAAATTTCTACCAGATTTCTATTTTTTATACAATTGTATTTTGTCTCTTCCAGTTCCATTTTCTCTTTTTTTTTAAAAAGATTTTATTTATTTATTTGATAGAGAGAGAGATAGTGAGAGCAGGAACACAAGCAGGGGGAATGGGAGAGGGAGAAGCAGGCTTCTTGCCAAGCAGGGAGCCCGATGTGGGACTCGATCCCAGGACCCTGGGATCATGACCTGAGCCGAAGGCAGAGGCTTAGTGATTGAGCCACCCAGGCGCCCTCCAGTTCCATTTTCATCAGTAGCCTTTTCATGACATTATCTCTTGTTTCATGTTTTCTAATTTTTAATTAACAAAAAGCAGAAGACTTGAAATAAGGTTTCTATGTTTATTCTTCCAAAAGAGTGATGTCCTCTCAACTTGGAATAAACTGGTGAACAAACTTACTGTAAGATCCATAATAATTCCTTTTTCTTTTTTCTCTTTAACTATTTTGAGCAGGGAACACTATATGCAGATCCAGTGTTGACCCGAAATTCTCCTTGTCCTTCTTCTCTGATGACCCAGTTTATCCTTGAATCTTTCTTTTAGGTCTTGAGATGGAAGGCAAGTTACTATCAACAGCCCCATGTTAGCTTTCTGTGGTCTCCAGCATTAGTTAAATGATTCAGCAGGAAGTAAAAGGAATATTCTTGTGATTCTGCTACTTGGCAAAAAGAGTGAATTAGGGCTTCTGATTTAAAGTGGTATATAGTTCACCCATTGCCCAAAGCACTACTTAAAAATTTGTAACTTCCAGACTATAAAATCTTTAATATTTTTTTCTCTGTCTCTTGTTATTACTGAATTCATATCCCAGGTTTTCAGTGTGCTGCCACCTCCCTGTATCTGACTGGAAATGTTTAGAATCACATGGAGTTGAGAGACTTACATCAACATGGGATAAGGGTGGAGTCAGAGAAATGAGGAGCTCTCCAATCCTGGCTCTCCAAGACTAGGTCCAATGCTTCATGAACAACTTAGACTTTAAATTTAAATCTAAGCACTCAAGCTCACAAACAGTTCAATGGTGTCATCGTTTGCATGGAATAGAAATCAATATACAGAGGCGCCTGGGTGGCTCAGTCAGTTAAGCATCCGCCTTCAGCTCAGGTCATGATCCTGGGGTCCTGGGATCGAGCCCCACGTCAGGTTCCCTGCTCAGCGGGAGCCTGCTTCTCCCTCTCCTCCCCACTTGTGCTCTCTCTCGTTCTCTCTGTCACTATCTGTCTCTCTCTTTCTCAAATAAATAAATAAAATCTGTCACTATCTGTCTCTCTTTTTCTCAAATAAATAAATAAAATCAAAAAAAAAAAGAAATCAATATATAGGCTTCACTTTCTCTTGTTTGGTGGGTAAAAATAATAGCATCTTTAGCAAAATTCATTAAAATATCTTAAATTACTGATTTCCCTAGAAGGTGATACAACATAGTCTTGGGCTTTGTTTTAGTGTCTATCAATGGAAACAACCCAAAGTAATAGACTCATAAACATTTCCTTGTTTGGAATGATTTAGAAAGGTGAAGTAATCCATCAAAAGTTTCTCACAAAACTTGTGCCATAGTGGAGACTCTATGAGCCCAAGAAGAATATGCCAACATGTACAAGAAGGATTCTGTCACCAGGTGCATTTGGAAAGAAACATTGCAAAGTGGATCAAAGTAAGTATATAAGAGTCTGGATGCCTGTACTCAATACTGATCCTGCCCTTTAGCACCTGTAAGGCTTGGGGCATTTAGTCTAATCTCTTTTTGAGGATCAAAGGCTAAGTACAAAGTACTTAGAACAGTGCTTCCTAGGTAATAAGCTTTCAACAAAATATCTTCCCTTAACCAAAGGAATTGAAGATGCTCAGCAGGTTCTAACTTAAGAAATTGAAAGGATGTCATTTCATCAGCCAGGATGTACAAGATTTCTTAGGTACTATCTCAGTTTAAGCTGTCTGAATTCAACTTTATTATGAAATAACACTGGGCTGAAATATGTCTAAATATGCCAAATTTGTGATGAGTCAAACCTGTGAATGGTATGGTAGTCTAAGCATGATATTCAGCAAATTGTCCATAATATCTGCTGAATATTTATTTGTTTCTGAACTAGGTGGGGTGGAGCTACCACATAGTCATGATTTGTTTTGAGTCTATGTTCTCCCTCTATTGAAAAACCATAGCCTGCATAATTCATATATATGAGGTAGAAATAAAATTTGTCAAATTACACACTCAAGCCTATTTTATTGATTATATCTGCCACCTTAAAGAGTTGTTTCTTCAAAGTACTTCTTAACATAATTATACTTCCAAAATATGCTAGCAAATCCAAATGGTTCATAAGCCTCAAACCTCTTTAACTGTGCCCAAAAAGCATTTGGGTTACCCTAAATACCCTCAGCGAGTATTGTTTTACATTTTTGAGGTATAGGGATGATTATCATTTAAAGCATGTATTTCTTTTCTTTTATAAAGCCAAAGTCTGAGGATTTTATCCTGTCATCTCTCTGACCATTCCAGGCTGCTCTGTAACATTAACAGTCAATAGAACTTTCTGGAATGAATATGATAATCACTAGCCTCATGTGGTTACTTAGTAAGCGAAATATAGCTAGTATAACTGAGGATCTTTATAAGTTTTATTATATAACTACATGCCTAGTAGGTACTATATTGGACAATACAGTTCTAGACTATTCTTCCCTCACTCAGAAGGGTTATCTACTCTTAAGGTTATAAATAGTCACTAGCTCTTTTCCAAGCTGCCATCTGAAGTCTTCTCTTGTTTGCCCATAAAGAGGTCCAGTTAAATCATTAGCAAATACTAATGATTATGTTATTTTCCATATTTACTCTCTTCTTCCTTTGGCATTTCCTGTATTAGTATACAGCAGACTCATTTGTTAATTATTTTATTTTGGTTCTACATTTAAATACCTCTTAAATCTGTTCTCTTACCTCTCATTGCCACCTCCCTAATTTAGGCTCTCCTAGTCTCTTTCCTGGAAAAGTTTTTTAATAGGAAAATTTTTCATTGCTTAATATCTTAGGTCTCTTGATGGGATCTTGAAATGCTACAATGAAGACTCAGCAAAACTCAACTTTTTTTTTTTTAAGGCATCACATCTGTGTTTTTCTTCCTTTGTAATTCCCATTGTACTTTTACCAGATCTCCATTATCAACATAATCTCTTCATCTGTACATCTCACAGTCCCAGTTTTTTACACTATATTGTGATCTCCTTAGAACAGAATCTAGGAAAACCATATATCAAAATGGTGCTATCATATAACAGGTTTTTAATCACTAGTTGAAGGAATAAATGTCTCCATTTAAAAAAGATTATTTAAAGTATCAACATTTTAACTCAAAGAAATATATCACAGTGGAGAAATACCAAGCAATAAATGTTTAGAAACCAGTGTGAGTCATACATATAGAAAAACATATATATTTTAACAATCTAGGAAGATAATTCAGAATTAGAGAGTCCTAGAAGAAGGAAGAAAAACATGAGAGGTAAAGAAAAATTATATGCCTAAGGGTATGAAATATATTCTTTGGTTTTATGTATTGAGTAATCAAAATGTTGTACTTATTTTTCATCATTGATTTTTAGACATAAGAAGATTATTTTAATGTAATGTTGCTTATTTTTACCATCCTTCGAGTAATCTGAGCATACTTATGAAGGCACTAAAAAGATTGCAGGAGTGTAGGTAAACTTTTTGTAAGAGATTAACTCTTTATGCTCTAATTATAACACTCATGACTCCGTCAAGGAACAAGCTCTAAGAAGTAGGTGCTGACAGGAAGCTCTGGGCAATTAGGAGGTTCAGAAACTGAGGAAGAGCTTCATTGTGAGAAACAGGGATAGGAAAGAGAAACATAAGGAAGTGTTACAAATACAAAAGTAGTAGATATTTTGGTGTGGATCTTGAAAGTTAGTAAGAAAATAGCTAAATGGGCATCTTGGACACGTCTTTGGAAATATCATTTTTTTTTAAAGATTTTATTTATTTATTTGACAGAGAGAGACACAGCGAGAGAGGGAGCACAAGTGGGGGGAGTGGGAGAGGGAGAAGCAGGCTTTCTGCCGAGCAGGGAGCCCGATGTGGGGCTCGACCCCAGAACCCTGGGATCATGACCCGAGCCGAAGGCAGACGCTTAACGACTGAGCCACCCAGGCGCCCCTGGAAATATCATTTTTAAAATATTTTATTTATTTATTTGAGAGAGAGAGAGAGCATGAGCAGGGGAGAGGGGCAGAAAGAGAGAGAGAAGCAGACTCCCTGCTGAATGGGGCACCTGAGGCAGGGCTCAAGCCCAGGACTCTGGGATCATGACCTGAGCCAAAGGCAGCTGCTTAACTAACTGAGGCACCCAGGTGCCCCTGGAAATACGTGAAAAACATAAAAGATCCATAAATAGTCTAAGGGCACCTGGATGACTCAATCAATTAATTGTCAGACCCTTGACTTCGGCTGAGGTCATGATTTCAAGATTGTGGGATCGAGCCTTGCATTAGGCTCTGCACTCAGCATTGAGTCTGCTTGTTCCTCTCCCTCTGCTCCCCCCCCTGGCACTCTCTCTCTCAAATAAATAAATAAAATTTAAAAAAAAGATATTCCAATATACATTTGGCCAAGTAATTATACCTCCCATGTAATAATCCTAAATCCAAAAAAATAGTGTAGATAAAATCTGATGTAGATAAAAGTATTTGTTATTCAGTTATTCACAGTAGGAAATAATTATGACTATCCAGCATGTCTAACATAAGAATAGGTAGTTAATCTATAATAAATGTCCTATGTTTGTAAGTATATTTTAGTGCTTCCAGAAAACTAATTTCTGATGATTAATTTTTCTGTCTCCTAATAGTACACTCAAGTATAATAAAGATTTAACAAATGCTTTTTGATGTCATAAAAATGTTTATATGATCAAGGCAAATAAAATGCCCTTACAAAATTTAATCATATGTTTTTTGTTTTTTTTTTAAAGATTTATTTATTTATTTGAGAGAGCGAGAGTGAGAGAGAGTACATGAGAGGGGGGAGGGTTAGAGGGAGAAGCAGGCTCCTTGCTGAGCAGGGAACCCGATGCGGGACTCGATCCCGGGACTCCAGGATCATGACCTGAGCCGAAGGCAGTTGCTTAACCAACTGAGCCACCCAGGTGCCCCATAATCATATGTTTAATAGGATCATATTTATGTGAAACAAGTTCACCACAAAAATACACATCAAAATAATTTGAAATAAATATACCAACACATGGTTTTTGTCATTGGGTAAGTGGATGCTTTTGGGTTTTGATTCTTCTTCTAATTTTTTATTAGTTCTAAAAGATTCTATAATGAACAGAAGTCAATGTATCCTGAAAGTATAAAGTACAGTTAAATTGTTATCATGTAGTAAGAGAAATCTAACCAGTGCCACAATTTTGCCTGTAATCTAATCTTTAAAAGAATTTTTAAGGCTTAAATTTTCATCAAATACAAAGAGAAGATAAATTTTTCAGATGCCTTAAAACTTGTTTGAGTTCAGATGTAAATTTCTTGAAAGTTTTTTTTTTTCTCCCAAGTGTTTGACTCAGGCTACTCTATGTAGTATATAACTTCAAAATGATTTAAAATCACTTGCCAGAAATATCAGAGGACCTTCCATAAAACTCTTAAATTCCATATATCAAAAAGAATTTGAAAGAGTATTTTAAGCTTTTAAAACACTGCCTCTGCATTTCAAGGTGCAGGTCCAAGTACCCGCCTATCTTCAGTGATGTGCAAGAAGATAAAGGCAGGCATTAAGGCTTAACAGGGGGCAAAGTATTCAAAAACTGCCATTTATTCCTCTCCTTCCTTCTGTTCTTTTCCTGGTCTAGTCTTTGTTTCTTCTACCTACAATATACACGTTTTTTGCTCAAAGCGTTGTGGTGTACTCACCTTAAGGTGATCCCCAATAAATTACACCTTTGTTTAACTCCCTCTCCTTGAATAAGGGCAGAACCTATGAACTGCTTCTCACCAACAGTAATGGGAAAAATGGAGGAATTTGCAGATGTAATTAAAGGGCCTAGTCAATTGACTGGTTAATCAAGAGATGGTTCCAGTGGATGGCCCAGCCAATCAGGT
Organism: Neomonachus schauinslandi; assembly: GCF_002201575.2. Taxonomy (NCBI): domain Eukaryota; kingdom Metazoa; phylum Chordata; class Mammalia; order Carnivora; family Phocidae; genus Neomonachus; species Neomonachus schauinslandi. The sequence continues at coordinate 19,459,137 of NC_058405.1, read as the reverse complement.
GATCCTTTTAAAAGAGGGCCCAGTTTTTACCTCTAGTTAGAGAATCAATGTAACAGAGGCATTCTCTTTCTGTTTCTGTCTTTAAAGAAGCCAGAATTTTATAGCTAAAGGAGATGAATTCTGCCAACCACCTGAGGGGGCTCAGAACCAAGTCCCTCCCTAGACAACACTCCAGATGAGCCGGGACCCAGCCAATACCTTGATTTCAATCTTGTGAGCTTTTGAGCAGAGAACTCAACTTAGCCCAGACTTCTGGCCTACAGAAAGTATGAGATAAGAATGAGTATTGTTGGGGCTCCTGGGTGGCTCAGTCATTAAGCATCTGCCTTCGGCTCAGGTCATGATCCCAGGGTCCTGGGATCCAGCACCGCATTGGGCTCCCTGTTCCGTGGGAAGACTGCTTCTCCCTCTCCCGCTCCCCCTGCTTGTGTTCCTTCTCTCGCTGTGTCTTTCGCTGTCAAATAAATAAAGAAAATCTTAAAGAAAAAGAAATGAGTATTGTTTTAAGCTACTGTTCGGTGATTTGTTGTATGGCACAGAAAATTATCATATGGATGAACTGGTTATATGCATATCCTTGAATTAATGTTTTAAAAGCTATACTAGTATTTTCATTCCACAAATATAAAGGCATTCTGAACATATGCAATACATTTAAGCCTTACAACAGCCCTAGAGGAGTATTAGTATTTTTGTTGTTTGCTTTCTTATTTGAGAAAACTGACATTCACTGAGTTCGGACACAGCTCCAGACATAGTAGCTGATACAGGATTAAGACCCAGGTCTGTCCTATTTTAAAGCTTATCTCTTGCTTATTGCCCTTCACTGATGTTCACTCAATGATTGGTATATGTGATACAATGTTCGTGTGTCCGCAGATAGAATTAATTACACAGTTAACATCTGGCATAATGGTGTTTATTTTGCTTTGTCTTTTGTTTTTGCATTTTAATACCATTATACCTTTTGGGAAAAAAATTCTAGCTGTATTTAGATTAAGAGAAAATAAACTCATAATGGCAAAGTGTTACTGCTCTAAATGTTTTGGGGACAGAATAAGACAATGTTGCTGGTCTAGTTTATCTAGGGTGTTTGCATTCAAGCTGTCAGTGTGCCTTTCAGAAACTGAATTGCTAAGAATAGTGCAGAACTGGGGCACTGCTTAGTTAGAATACGGTGCAGGAGAAATATTCCATTAGTTATCACAAGTGAAATCACTATTGCTAATGATAAGAAGAGATCAGTTGGGATGACCCAAATAAGTTCTCTGAAAAATGGTCTACGCCTTCACTGTGCTACTGTGATTAATGGTTCTTGCTTTATTCCAGGGTAGCCCTCTCTTTAAAGAGATGAAAGAGAGGCACGTTAGGATTATGTAAGGTAAAAAATTGAATGCAGTTTGTTTCTCATCAGTTTTTAGAGTTTGCAAATCACTATTCAAGTAGCATAACTCTTAGAAAAAAAGAAAACTGGAATATTGGGTGTGTTATGACAGAGTAATATATCCTGAACACATTGTGATTCATCCTGTGGAAATCATCACAGAAGAAAAGGAACTGAATTGAGGTAGAGACATTCTTACTAACTGGAGGCAAGGAAATGCATATTTTTGGTCTTGGTTCTTTTTAGTCAAAATGTGCCAGGATAAAGTAATGACAAAGTTGGAATTACTAGCTGTTTTTCCTACCTTTTAAGAAGTTAGTATGGTTCAAATAAGACTGCAAGTTAAAATATTTTAAGTAGTATACAACAGTATGTAAATGTAAGGAATTATCGTTACCAAGTTAGACATTCAGCGTACTGTTTTCTTCTCCCAAACAGATTAGAAATTATAAAAATCACTCATTTCCTTTTATTAGAACTATAGCCATAGATTTTGCTTTTGATAGCGCTCTAGAGCATTTTATGGATAAAATCCTCTTTGTAATCTCCTGTTTTATTAAAAGCTTAAAATCCATAAAAGTACCATTTACTTCATCACCAAGTTGCTTGTGTGATAATTAAGTGTATGTGGTTGCTATTTCCACCTAGAAATTACAGAAAACTGAAGTACTGAAACTTTTATGTTATGAAGATACAATACAATAAAAAAGTGACCAGTGCTGCTAAGGTTGTGATTTGTGGGGAACTAAATAAAGGAAACTAGTAATGCTCTAAAAGTGGGCATGGCCATCATAACATGACAGGGAATTAGCAGTAGCAGGTAACAAAAAGTTGCAAGTATAGAAGCTTATATGCTTTCACATCATTCCCTTAACTGTGAGATCTACTCAAATTTCCTGTTGTTTGTGTCCACATCACATTCTCAAAAAGTGACATAGACAAACTACTGTGTCCCCATTATTTTAAAATAAACAGGCATAAAAATAGAATCAATGCTATATTCAGGCAGTAGCAAAAGTTTCATTTTCTCCAAATAGAAATGACATTCCTTTCCCTTCCATTTTGTCAGTACATCGGATCATCCAACATCTCCATTCTATATTTTAACTTACTAGAAAAGATTAATGAGCCTTTTTTTTTTTTTTTTACCTGACCCATGACAGGTTGTTCCTGACTAACTCCATCTGTCTCTTCATTCATCTTTTGTAACCTTTGTGTTTTTGTTCTGTTGATTTCATAGTTTACCTCACAGAAAACAAATCTTTTACTTTTTTTCCAAGCTCAACGTTCCATCTTTTTTGATCAAAATAGAGTACCTCGATTTCTACTTTACTGAGAGTAAGAACATCAAGCAAGGACTATCCAATTTACCATCTTCTCTGCCTTTCATCTACCTCTTTTACCTCACCTGCTCCCACAGTATTCCAGTCACGTCCTTGGTACTTTTCAGCCTAGTCTTTCCTCTCTTGACCTCACTCCTTCAATGATCCTCTTTCCAATATCTTCAGCTTCTCCTTCTCAGCTTTTTTACTGCTACATAAAGTTAGGTTTGCCTCACCTCTAAGGAAAAAAATCCTAAAGCTTCTAGTTTAAAGCAGCATGAATAAGTTCTTGATCCATTCTCTTTTCAGAAAACAGAAAGAGAAAAACCCAACAACTTTGAAATTAAGTCTGATATTCAACCAATTTCTCAAATATACAATTTTTTTCACTGATCATGTGATATGTAAGGCTTAATCAAGCCCCAGCTCTGAGGCAGATGTATGCTTCACCCCCCCAAAAGAGAAAAGTTCTCCTGATATGCAAGAAGAAGGAGAGATGCTATATGCCTCTTCTATCCCCCCATCTATACTTAGGAGGCCAAGAGAATATTTGCTAGGTGTGGAAAAAAAACCTTGTGGTGGTATATTTTTGATATTTTAATGTATGTGACTGTGTATATTTATATTTTCTGGATATTTGCTCAGAATGACAGAAAATGAAAAGTAATGCTAAAAGGAAAGATCCATCCCTACATATAGTGATTGTTTGATAGATAATGCAATTGGGTCATGAACCTTTCTGACATTTGAAAATCTGATTTTCTACCAACACATAAGTGCACATCAAAAAGGACCAAGAACAAAGTACAAGCCTAACTAAATTCCCAGCGTATCCTATCTATCATGCCTTTTCCCCATTGTCAATTCCTTTAAGTCGGTATTTAATATGCTTTGCCCATGGACCTCTTTGAGGATTTCCTGTAAGGCCTTTGGTAATGTCACTCCCCTAATCTTAGGTTTCCTTTCTCCCAACATCCATACTGTCCTCTATTTTACCTCTAACAATATGACAAGCCAACAATATGTCAAACATCTTTAGCACAGTACCTTGCAGATGGTAGTTTGTCAAAATATGTAAGCTCCATCCATTTCTACTGGTTCTTGCTGATCTTAAGGTGTTTACCTATTGGATGATTTTTATGACTGATACTAACTTATCGTGAATGCCAAGTACCTTCCTTCAGCCCATTTAAAACTTACTGCTTGTGAATAAGTGAGCATAGCCCTCTCTATCTCTCTAGAATGGTTTGTACTCTCCATTCTCCATACTATATTTTATATTGATAAATGCAAATAGTGGAAAAGTATGCCTCAACATGATACCAATGAGGATAATAGTTGACTTTCTTAATCAATACTCCAAATATGAGGAACCCTTTAGAGTTGGAATATTCAGTTGCTCAAAATATTTGCAATCACCCAAGGTTTTTCTTCCTTTCCCTTTATTATAAGAGCTTTTATGCTTTATAAGCTTTACTCTTAATATAAGAGCTCTTTATCCTTTTGCTGAGTATTCTTTTATTTTATTATGTTATGTTAATCACCATACATTACATCATTAGTTTTTGATGTAGTGTTCCATGATTCTTTGTTTTCGTGTAACACCCAGTGATCCATACAGTACGTGTCCTCTTTAATACCCATCACCAGGCTAACCCATCCCCCCACACCCCTCCCCTCTAGAATCCGCAGTTTGTTTCTCAGAATCCATAGTCTCTTTTTTTTTTTAAGATTTTATTTATTTATTTGACATAGAGAGAGTGAAAGAAGAAACACAAGCAGGGGGAGTGGGAAAGGGAGAAGCAGGTTTCCCGCCGAGCAGGGAGCCCGATGCGGGGCTTGATCCCAGGACCCTGAGATCATGACCTGAGCCGAAGGCAGTCACTTCACCAACTGAGCACCCAGGCACCCCGAGTCCATAGTCTCTTATGGTTCGTCTCCCCCTCCAATTTCCCCCCCTTCATTTTTCCCTTCCTGCTATCTTCTTCTTCTTCTTCTTTTTTTTTTTTTTAACATATAATGTATTATTTATTTCAGAGGTACAGGTCTGTGATTCAACAGTCTTACACAATTCACAGCGCTCACCATAGCACATACCCTCCCCAATGTCTATCACCCAGCCACCCTATCCCTCCCACCCCCCACCACTCCAGCAACCCTCCATTTGTCTCCTGAAATTAAGAATTCCTCGTATCTGTGAGGTCATATGATACATGTTTTTCTCTGATTGACTTATTTCGCTCAGCATAACACCCTCCAGTTCCATCCACGTCATTGCAAATGGCAAGATTTCATTCCTTTTGATGGCTGCATAATATTCCATTGTATATATATATACCACATCTTCTTTATCCATTCATCTGTCAATGGACATCTTGGCTCTTTCCGTAGTTTGGCTATTGTGGACATTGCTGCTAATATTCTTATTTTAACAAGATGCCTACCACAGTTTCAGGAGATAAACACAGCAAAAGAGATGGCCTACCCTTGTATTATTTTCTGTATTAAGTGTGAGGAAGCTACTAGCAGATCCCCTGAAGTCCCCTGGCATCTTATTGACCACAGCTAAATCACAAAGTCATGATTCAATCTATTTATAGCAAAGGAAATAGGATCCCCTGATTTGATTAAAATAACTAAGACCCATACCTTAGGCTTTAGTATGAATTAATCTTTATTGGATGAGGGTGGACCCTGGAACAGACTCGGGAAACTGTGAAGAAGGAGACAGGGTGGAGGGAAATAGATGTTGAGTTGACCACCAACACAGCCTCACTCCTCTTTCCCTCAGTCAAAACTAAATCTCAAAGAAATACACATGACTTTATAAAAACTTATCTATTTGTGATGGAGATCTCAAGTCTCCTCAATACTCTGAAAAAGTAATATTCTGTACTGTTCATATGATGCCTAAGATATACCATGTTGTATGTTTAGTTGTAACTTCCTATGTGAATACTATCTATAAAAGGGATTTTAAGCTCTCTGAAGACAAGACTATTGTATTTTTTCTTACTACTTCTCTTCTAACCTACAATAACACTCCACACAGGAAAATGACACAATGAGTACACTAATGGACTGAATTTCACAAGTATTATATTTATATTTATTTTATGAATTTTATTTTTTTTAAGGTTTTATTTATTTATCTGAGAGAGAGAATGGGAGACAGAGAGCATGAGAGGGGGAGGGTCAGAAGGAGAAGCAGACTCCCTGCTGAGCAGGGAGCCTGATATGGGACTTGATCCTGGGACTCCAGAATCATGACCTGAGCCAAAGGCAGTTGCTTAACCAAGTGAGCCACCCAGGCGCCCCTATTTTACGATTTTTAAAAAAATTCTTACCTGTACTGTATTGTGAAATTTTAGAAAGAGCTTAAACCATTGGCAAAATGGATACCTGTGAAGGAACTATCTAAAATTCACATGTACTCTGAAGGAGCAATTTATTTCCCAGGAAATTTTAGATGTGGGGAGACCAAAGAAGTATACAATAAGAAACATTTATTCACATAATATGTAGCTATGCAATATAGTCACTAATCTGTTAATACAACTATGTGTTGTAAGATTTATCAAATAATATTACTTAATAATTATAGAAACCACTTCTTCAATAAACTTTAAGACACAATTAACAGCAATGTTTTTCTGTGATGTCTTCAGGGTAGCAGCCAAAGTATGGAACCATCTCAGTACGCAATGACCCATTTAGGTGATCTTCCAAGGTCACATCTTGCAAAGATGCCTAGATGTGTTGCCCCTTCTTTTACAACTTAGAAATTACAAAGACTATTCTCACTCATTTTTAGTTAGGAAATATATTCGCGAAGGTATTCAGGATATATTAACCAACTAAATCAAAGGTAAATTCTTACATTACAAATGATAAATGTGATCTTAGATAATGTATATGACCAAGCCTGATTGTGTGAGTAAATTCTATTCCTGTTTGACATAATTCTGTCTGAAACAGAGATAGAAGATGAGAGAGAGGGAGCGAGAGAGAGAGAGAGAGAGAGAGATGCATGTGTTTTGTTTTTTAAAGATACACATGTTTTTAAATTGCAAAGTTAGAATATTTTATGATATATGAGGAGATGGAGGGCCCAGATTAACATGACTAATGTTAGTGAAGATCTGAAGTTAGCAGTGGGCAAGAGAATAAACAGTTAGTATACAGGGGAAGCATAATATTAAGTAGAAAAATAATACTGAAAAGCAAATGACGCCTGAGAGCCACGGTCACCAAATATATTTAGATATTACCCCTTATAGCAAATGAAGACTGTACCAGTACTCCATACACAACACAAATTAAAGAAGAAATATTAAAATTGCTGTTAGAATATGATCCTAGAATTTATATATTTATCTGCCCACTTCCTTCTCTCATTCATGGAAGTAGCTCCTGATAAAATTCTGACCTTCAAATAGCAGAGTTTGAAAAATTTGTAAAACTTCAGTGAAGCAGGAAGACTGCTGAGGTAAAATAAACTTAGTTATAAAAAATAACAAAGGCAGTTTGGGCAGAAGCATAAATCACAAAAAACTATTAGGTTTGAAAGAACACAAAAATATTATTAGTTAAAATGAAATACAAATCCAATAAATATTTCCTGATTACTGTTTAGTATATTAATAAAAGTCATATTGAAACAATTTTCTTTTATAAAAATATATTTAGACAAACATAACCAGGCAAAAGAAAACAACCCAGAAGAATAAACCATAATGTAATTTTACCTACATATCAACCAAAACCCCTGAAAGTTTTCTCATTAACTCTAAAGAACTAATGTTATTCAATTCTGAAGAGGAACTTAGAAGTCTGAGTTTCCCAACTTAAAAAGAGGAAATGACATTTATTCACACCTTGATGTTGGTTTTTGTGGAAGACAAAATAATTAAATGGTTACCTACATGTACTTTCTAGCTCTCTAATATATTTTCTATACCAGTAAACATAAAAATGTGAAAATGAAAATATTCATGTGCATCAACAATAAAGCTGCTATTGATAATACATGGTTTAGATTTATATTTAAGCTAGCATTATAGAAAATATGTACAAAAATATACAGACCAGATTAGAAATAAATATCGGGTACAGCAATGGGCAAAAATTACAATGATAAAAGGTTTACTGAGCTATTATTCTCAGGAGGTGAATTAAGAATTAGGAATGAAAAAAAAAATACTGAAAAGGCAAGAGGAATAATAGTCAAGGGAGAAATCAGAATAGTATTCAGAAGTGGCCAGGAATTACCCATAAACCTAGGTTGAAAGGACAAATTAAAGTATTTATCCTTAAATAGCTAATTTTCTCGGGAAGAATAAAGCTTTTACTTGCTTGGTTTAAGTTGGCTTCCTGGTCATGAGTCCTCATCTTGGAAATGAGTGCAACAGCCTTCAAAATAAAACTAAGTGCAGAATGGTAATTCTATAGAGCAGGGGAATTTAAAACCGTGTGTGAGTTGAAAAGCTTATGAGTAAAGGTACATTTATCTGCCAAGATCTCAGTGTTGTGTTAAATCCCTAACATTCAGCACTGGAGATCTCTGGGGACTGTTGTAGACTTTAATCAAAAGAACATTTTGCAGTTTAGCTTAAAAGGTCAACCTTGCTAACTTATCCTTATGTGAAGGTAGTTTAGTAATGGTCTAGTAACTTGGCTTGTAGATTGTCATGACCCAGATCATTTTGTGGCAATAGAAAATTGATGTGAATACTTTCAGCCTTACTCAACCATTAAAAAGAGCATTAGCCAGGCTTTTGTATCAAGCAGAGTACAGCTACTCACAGAAAGAAAATCTAAGAAGTTGCAAATTGAACAGATCCAAGAGTATTTTTTCCAAGAGCTTTTTCTTTTTTGCAAACATCGGTAGGTAGCATAAAAATATAAACATCAGGCTGCTTCGTGAAGAATGAAAAAAAAAAAGGTTATGAACAAAAGGCAGAAGGTGCTCAGGGTGCATTTGGCTACTGTGAGTGTCTGTATCCCTATTAGTCCTCAATATTTTCTCCAAGATGGAAAGAAAAGGAAAACTCGTCTCTCAGACCTCTACGATCTGCATTTGTAAAATGAGCATAACATAGGTACTTAAAGGCAGGAATGGATTTTTATGAGTTGTCCAATTATACAAATAATTAAGGGAAATTTTGGTACCACAAACCAAGAGAAAAGATCTACTGCTTTAAAGAAAAATGTTCTAAGAAATTGAGGTGAGAAGGGAGAAGTCATGGGTCAGACACTCTTGGATACACTGTATATGTGAAGATAACAAGCACAACCTCTGAATTATCTCTAGAACTCAGATTGACTAATCTTAATTATCTGGATGGATAGCACAAATAAATGGGTCAGTACAAAAACCATTACATAAGCAGCATCTCGCTGGACTCTGTTTAATTCTTTGCAGTACTATAGGCAAAAGCAATGTATTTTAATTTCTTTTAGCTTTTAGTAACAGCAGCTACATTACTTTTATTTGCTTTAAATAAATACCTAGAATATACAGATGGATAAAGGCTTTAGATAAATACACTGTGGTAGTTTTAAAGCCATAGCCACAAATACTTAGATACTTCTCCCCTCAAGAGGTAAAACTTAATTTCCCCTACTTAAGTGTAGGCTGTTTTTTATGAATCATTTCTGGAGAATAAAATGCGACAGAAGGGATACATTGCCTCTTCTGAATTAGATTCTAAAAAGACTGCAGCTTTGCATTTTGAATTTTCTCCCTCTGTCTTTTTCTCTCTTTCCTCCTTTCCCCCACTTCCCTGCTCTCTCTTGAATTGCTTTCCCTGGGAAAAGCTTGCTGCCATCTTAGGGGGATACTGTGGGAGTATAGGGAGACGCACACACGGTAAAGAACTGAGGCTTGTCAGGATTCACACGACATAGGAAACAGGTCCTTCCCCAGTCAAGCCCTGAAAAGACTAGCTCTGGTCAATAGCTTGATGGTAAGCCCAAGGGACACCATGAGCAATGACTTCTCCCCTAAGCTGCTCTTTGATTTCTGATTCATGGAAACTGTACTATAGTAAACATTTGATTTGAGTTAATTTGTTATGCAAGAAAGGGTAACTTACACCAAAATGTATGTGAAAATGACTACTGAATATATATACGTATTTATTAATTTCCACAGACCACATCTATGCAAATAAACAGGAAATATATTCAAGGACAATGATCAAGTATTCTTCATTTTCACATTAGGCCCAGAAAGTATTTGCCAGATGTTAGCCCAAGCTATTGAGAGAGGTCTTTGGTATTAAAAGGGCTGTTTTACTTTGCTGGACACTGATGGTTAACCCAGTCTGGCCCACTCAACAATCTGACCAGGAAGACAGAGGAATACTGAGAGCAGCCTGGGAAGATTTATTCTTTCCTCCCTCCCTCCATCCATTCTTCCTTCCTTCTTTCCCTCATTTCCTTCTTTCCTTCCTTCCTTCCTTCCTCCCTCCCATCCTCCCTTCCTTCTTACCTTCCTTTTTTTCTTCTTTCTTTCCTTCCTTCCCTTGTTTCTTTCTTTCCATAAGGTAGTGGGCTTGTCCCATAATGAAAATGACTCCTATATCATCTTGGAGAGCATACTTCTGTTTTATCCCTGTGATAAAAACAGGGCACTTATGATTGAATGGAAATAAGTCAAGTGTGTCATTGAAGCAATACAAATGAAAGAAGCATCCTGTTAAGATAATAACCATCTAACAACATCCATGTATAACATTGAGTTTCAAAAGTATATTAAATATTAGATAACCCTTTTAATATCTTAATCTATCAACTTTATCCATCTCTCTCAATCTAGGAAATATTTGTATTTCTGTGTTTTATAATAACTCATGCACATACTAGGCTTTTGGTGCCAGCTATCTCATTTAATCAACACAAAAACGTCTATGAGATAGAAGTTACTAAATCCTTTTTTTAAGAAGAATCTAAGACTCGAAAAAGAGGCCAATGGTACACATGATAAAGGGGTCAGACTGTGATTGCATTTCTAGCCTGTCTGTCCAGAGTGTATATTTGTTGCAAGATTCTAAACTGCCCAACACATAGAATAGGGGAAAAGTGCAGAAAGTGGAATTTCAAAATATGCATTCTATTTATTACTCATCTTTTAGGTAGAGTGATGGTTTCAAGAAAATCACTGAGCAGGTTTAGACCTCAAATACTTCCCTTATGTGTTTGTTGTATATGTTTTTATTTTGAGGAAAACCAGGAAAATTAAACTCATCAATTCCAGCATTGTCCAATCAGGTTTTGTCAGCTAATGCATCTAAAAGCAGCTACAGGAAATCAATTGTTCACACCTCTCTATATAAAGCCCTATGTGAAGAGTTCCTTTCAGAATTTCGAGCCAAAAAAATGTTGCCTGTAAGGTGCACATAAAAACATAGCTATATTTTCTAAAATAAAACCATAAAATGGTGAAAAGCTTTGGCTGTGATGTCTTGAAACTAATGTGATATGATCACATATTCACTCCCACTTACAACTTCATAATTGTCTGTCTCTTTTTTGTCTCGATTCATTACTTTGTTTAATGTATTTTACAAAATTTGTTTTATATATGTTATATTTATGTGTAAATATATACAGTTTACATATATACATATATGTGGCGTATATATACATACATAGTTATGACGTTTGCTATCTCAGTTAAGGTATGTTTAATATATAGTACCTGAAATCCTTTCTGAAATGATGTGGGAATATAAGTAAATTGTCCCCTTCCTTTTCTTAAATTATATAAACAACAGAACTCCAAAGACACTCACCTGAACTGTGTTTCACAATATTGCCAAACAATAATTAAGTCAACTAATTAATTACACTAGGAGAATCATGAGAAGTCAATCAGATTGGTTGCTTTTAAATATAAAACTTAAGAAATACATCTAACTTTTTTTTTATTTTTAATCAAATTGCTTAGTCTCAGGCTAATGATAATGCCCTAAGTCCTCTGTCTGGTTAAAACACACACACACACACACACACACACCAGCCCTCGCAAAAATCACATTTCTATCTGTTGATACGTCTTTTAAATTAAGTGGGGCACAAATATGTGAAAGCAGTTACCTGGCACAGTACAATCAAAGTAGCTGGCTGACTGATTGGATTTTTCCATCTGTAATTAACTATTGTATAAGTATAGCTTCAAAATTAAAGTGCTAAAAGAATCTGAAGCAGATGCAAACTGCATGCTCTTCTTTGGAAAGCAATTTTAATTTCATGCTTTTTTGCTATATTGTTTTGGAAGTTCTTTGAAGAAAGCACACATTATAAAAAAATGTTCATTTCAATCTGTAGCTTCAGCTATGTGGGGAGTTCATGTAACAAAATTTATACAAGCATGCAAGTCATCACTATATTCTAATTTCTTAGGAAATTGCTTCCTGGCATAATTTTCCTGCCCCTCCATGTCCTTGAATGTATAGTATAAAACAACCAAAAAATTAAATCTCCATTTTAAATCCCGCCTTTTGATCTACAAACAGTTTAGACTTCTGAACTGAGTGTTCATCTTCTAAATTGTTTTAAATTAAAGCATTTTATTGATGTTAATCTAAGACACTATTGTTTCTTCTCAAGCACCTGAATTAGCACGCATGGTCACTGTCTTCAAAATGTAATGACAACTTCGTTTTTCTTACAATCTTTGAAGTGATAGGTAAACGCTTTATTTTCCTGAAGCTTCTATCTCTGGATAAGTATTTCCTAAGAAGTTTCCTAAGAAGAATCAGAAGTAAAATCTCAAGTAGTCACTGTACCAAAAGTACCAGTGTAAGGATCCTTTCTCCTCAAAGCCCTCCTGCAGGAGAGAGGAGCTTACTGACCTCCTAGAGGGAAATACTATTGTCGCCCAAGGCACTTCTTTGATCTGAACACCACAGTACTAGAGGTAAATTCTCCATGTGCCTCTTGGGAAGTAATTGATGATTTTTCCACTCGTGTTTGTTGTTGATATAGAGGACCAACTAACTCTCCTAAAATTGAAGTCTGTTTTCTTAAAGAGAAAAATATAATCAACCATTCAGAGCAATGCAAAGCTTCTTTCCTGGGGTAAATTCTAAAGTTGTGGTTAACATCTTGGGTTTGGTGCCTGGAACATCTGAGCCAGGGTCTGCCCAGGGGACTTTGTCAATGTACTTCCTCTGACAAACCTCTTTCCTCTTCTATGACATTCACACTCTGATGGTCATTGTGAGGATGAAATTCAAGTAAGCACACAGATCTCTTGGTACAATGTATGATATCTAGTAAATATTCACAGAATAATGAAGTAAAAGTTAAATTTTTGTGCAGCTCACTTTTACAAACAAAATCCTATTATTATTCACAAATAATTAAGCAATTAAGCAAACCCTTTCATATACCTAGTTTCTTATATTTTCTCAGCTTCTCTCCTCATGACAAGGAGTAATTTAAGTACTTAGGTTGTTATGCCATTATTTTTATATATTTAATATCATCTTTTGCCTTTTCTGAATCATAAAATAAAAAGAAAAACAGCTAATATAGTGCACATGGTATCAGACCATAACCGTTGAGAGAACAGGTTTCTGGTAATCCAGCCCAACTGTTGAACCTAAACCAGCCCAGAACAATAACATCAAGCAAAATGGTTAGAGAATAGGATTCACACCTGATAAAATTGTAGGCTAGCCTTGGATAACTTTCCCAGAGAACAAACAGTACTTTGATGATCTTGATCAAGGATTTTTCCTATTCAACTTGTTTTGGATGATTTTGCTAAAATATGTACGATTGGGGCGCCTGGGTGGCTCAGTCATTAAGCGTCTGCCTTCGGCTCAGGTCATGATCCCAAGGTTCTGGGATTGAGCCCCACATCGGGCTCCCTGCTTGGTGGGAAGCCTGCTTCTCCCTCTCCCACTCCCCCCACTTGTGCTCCCTCTCTCGCTGTGTCTCTCTCTGTCAAATAAATAAATAAAATCTTTAAAAAAATAATAATAAAATAAAATAAAATATGTAAGATTTCCCTTGGCCAGGAGACATCAATTTGGTGCCTACTAAAGCAATATTTACTTGAATTAAATTTAGCAAAGTGTTTCAATGTTACAATGTGTAAATTTTTCAGATATAGATCCTTTCTGGGGGAAAATGTATTTTATGCCTATTGCTTTCAAAGATGGTTAAAATATTACAGTTAGATGTACAACAATATTAATAATACTAGACTGGGTATCACCAGATCTAAGAGGTGTCTCTGGAAGAACTCACATGTATAAGCCATACTTTCCACACTCCTCAAATGAAAATAGTGTCATTTTCCCCCTGCATTGAAATATTATAAGAAAACAGTGGTGATATTCTTTGAAAAAAATATTAGCTCTGTAACTTAATATTATCAAAGTGGAATTGTGAGAACTCATGGAAAAGGGATTTATTGGCAGCCAAAATGACTAGAGAGAACTGTCATTATTGGTTTAATTCAGAGTAGAAAATCTCTGTTTATGGCAGTTCTATTTCTGATCAAAGAGTTAGAGATTTGAATCAAAACCACTCTGTCTTTTGTATTTCTCTTCCATTTTTCTTTGTCTTTCTCTATCTTGCAAATTGCAAAATTCATCATGAATATACAGACTGCAATTTGAGATTTCAAAATTTTTATGTGATCATTAGATCATGTATATTTCCAGTCATATATGTGTGTAATCAGTATTCATAAGACTGTCACAAATTAATGCATTCTTAATTCTCTTCAATCGACTGAAATCATGTTCACTGTAGTCATTCATTATGTAGCATGTTGTATTTAATCTTGTTATTATTAATATAAGGGGATGTTGATGATTTTGTTTATTGCTGTAGAGACAACTGTCTTCATTATTTCTTGGACGTTTTCCCACTTAGGAGCGTTGTTGAACTTAAAGATCAAGGAGATTTTAAAAAATCCTTCAGAGGAGTTAAGATACTCTGTCTCTCTCTCTCCACACACATACACAGACACAGACACACACACACACACACACACAAACACCAGCATTCTGATCTCTATATTGAAAATTTCTAAGCATCTTTTATTTCAGTGAACTGACTTATAGGCAATAAACCCTAGTCACATAATGAAATGCAACTTAGTTTAGGCATGGAAAATAAAACTTAGAAAATTACCATCTGTCTCCTTAAAAAAATTAACTGTTTGTACTAATAGAAATATAACGGTACAGTGCAATAGAGATAAAAAAAGATACATTCATCCCGTAAGTAGTAAGCAAATGAGATTTAGGGTAAAGATAATATATTTTTGTTATTGTGTTTTAAGTTATTTATAATTTTATTTTCTCTAAATCTGCATTCTCTGATTAGTCTATTTATTTCCAGATGGCATGATTAAGTTTCCAAATTTCTAAGATTCTGCTGTTATGGTTTCACTTGTTTATTTATATCAGAACAGCTGACTTCAACAGCTGGTTTTTCCTGAAATAGCTTTAGTCAATAATTCTCCATTTCAATCAATTCAGATCATCTGAATTACTATAGTAGAATAAGTCTATGGAGCATTTCAGGAGTTTTCCTAGCAGTTGCAATGGAAATGTGATATTAAATTTACAGACTTTTTTTTTTTTTTTTTGCTAATATCTCTCTGAAATTTTCTAATGGACTCAAAATAATATATACATATCTGGCTTCTGTAATTAACCTATTTGATAAAATGGATTCAGTAATTGCTTTTATGATATGTAATTGCACATATCTTTGCCACTCTAATAAATTCAGATGCTTCATGTTTCCTAAAAGTCAATTATAAGTTATGTTGACATATTTTCGAGTTAAGCTGTTTAAGTAATTTTATACCTGAATGTGTAAGTATACTTTATTGTTATAGATACTAAATGATTTGATAAACTCAAAATTCATAAATACACAAAGAAAAGAAGTGAAATGGGCCCAGCATGGGTAAATAGAAAAGTTCAGACATGAATTCACATAGCCAATGTATGATTTTCCCCTCTACCACCTATTTGCTTTGACCTTGGGCTTGTAACCTTTCTTTCCTCAATTCCTTCAACTGTAAATTACTCTGAAAGTAAATAAGAGATCAATAATTCTTAAATAAACACAAACCCTGTGTTTGGAAACAAAAAAGAAAAATATACTTCCAAAAACATTTTAGGGGTGCCTGGGTGGCTCAGTTGGTTTAGTGTCTGACTCTTGGTTTTGGCTCATGTCATGGTCTCAGGGTGGTGGGATCCAGACCCACTTTGGGCTCCAAGCTCTGCAAGGAGTCTACTTGAGATTATTTCTCCTTCTCCCTCTCCCTCTGCCCTTCCCCGCACAGCTCATGCTCTCTCTCTCTCTAAAATAAATAAATAAATAAATAAATAAATAAATAAATAAATAAATAAATAAATAAAATCTTTAAATATAATTTAGGGGTACCTGGGTGGCTCAGTCAGTTAAGCATCTGCCTTCAGCTCAGTTCATTATCCCAGGGTCCTGGGATCGAGCCCCACATCGAGCTCCCAGCTCAGCGGGGAGTCTGCTTCTCCCCCTGCCCCTCTCCCTGCCCGTGCTCTCTCTCTCACTCACTCTCTCTCTCTAATAAATAAATAAAATCTTAAAAAGAAAAAAAAGGAAAACCTAATAAATGAATAGATGTCTCACGTTCGTGGAAAAATTAATGAATAAATGAATGGATATCTCATGTTTGTCTATAGGAACATATAGTATGATAAAGTCAATTATACTGACATCAATCCATAAAGACAATGCATTTCTAATCAAAATTCCCTGTCTTATTTTTAACCCCTTTGATTTGAGAAGACAAATTAATATTAAAATGTGTACTAAAAAGAAAAGACCAAAACCAAAAATGTCAACTTTGAAGAAGAAAAATGGAAATTCCACATATCAAGTTCCATTAAATATCAAGGCTTATTATATGACATATTGTAGCATTGGTGAAAATTGTCCAATGACAAAAAGAAAACTCCAGGCAAGATTAGAATCGGATATTGGATGGAATGGAAAAATAAAAAGTAGGCAAGGATGATACTTCTATAAATAGATCTAGTAATTGGCATACATATGGGAAAACATAAATTCCTACTACTCATACACAAAAAATTCCATGTCAGTTAAACAACTAATTCTTAATATAAATATTTGAAACTTAAGAGAGCACTCCTTTACGAATTTGTACATGAGACATTTCTTTAAAACGTTGCAAAAATCACAAAACATAACAAGATTAATTACTTAAATTATATTAATGTTAAAAAACAGTCACAACAGAAATTGGAGTGGGAGAAATTTTAATGTCTTACAATTGTATATTGCCTGCATCCCAAAAGGCAAATTGTTATTAAAAATCTGAGAGAATAAGAGCAAAAAAGATAAACAATGAATACATGAAAAGGAAATCCTAATGAGGAGAGGAATATAAAGAAATGAAAAAGCCAATATGACCAATAATTAGAGAAATGCCAACTGAAACCACTAAGATAAAGCAATTCATACCCCACAGATGAATAAAACAGCTGACAGTACCAAGCATTGTCAAGAATATTCAACGTCAAAAAATAAAAAGAATATTCAATAACATAAAATACATCATAAATTCCATTTGTCATTTAGACCCTGAAGTTGCTCCAGTGATCCCTGTCCCCTGGTATTTCTCCTCTGTATAATCCCTTGAGTATGAGCGAGACCTGTAACTTCCTTCTAACCTATAGAATATGGAGAGGTCAAGAAGTATTGCAGATGTAATTAAGGTTTGTTATTGCTTGTTTTTGAGTTAATGAAAAATATGCTGAATTGGCCTGCCTTAGTGAATTGACTGTCCCTAGCAGCCTGGCCTTCTCTGAGGTCAAAGAGTCCAAGCACTCTGTGTAGTTTTATTGAAGTAAGTCATGTTGGAGAAGCCCTCATGATAGGAACTGTTGGCAGCTCCTAGGAAATGTGGGTGATCTCTAGAACAATAGAAGAACTTCTGACTAACAGTCAGGTGGGGAAGAAACAGGTCCCCTACCATACAGGTGCAAGAAAATGAATTCTGTCAGCAAGAAGCTTGAAATTAGATTTTTCCTCAGTTGACTCACCAGAATGAAAACTCAGCTCAGCCAAAACCTCGATGGAGGCCTTGGGAGACCCTAACCAGAAGATCCAATTAAGCCATGCCCAAATTTTTGAATGTAGAATTTGTGAGATAATAAACATATATTGTTTTAACTTACTAAGTTCGTAGTGATTTGTTACACAGCAATAGAAAACTAATATAACCACTTTCATAAAAATTTGACGATGTTTGGTGAAATTGGACATGGTCGCAATCTACAACTCACTACATACTTATGTTTCTTGTTTATTCCCTGTCTGCCAACTAATAAGCATAAGAATGATGAAGACTGGGGTGCCTGGGTGGCTCAGATGGTTAAGCGTCTGCCTTTGGCTCAGGTCATGATCCCAGGGTGCTGCAATCGAGCCCTGCATTGGGCTCCCAGCTCAGCGGGGTGCCTGCTTCTCCCCCTTCCTCTGCTTCTCCCCCTGCTCATATTCTCTCTCTCTCTATCTCTGTGTCTCGAATGAATAAATAAAAAAATCTTAAAAAAAAAAAGAATGATGAAGACTGAGCATTTTTACTTTTTTGTTCATCTTTTGTAACTAGGCCGAGGGGGCCCTTTTCTGAGTCCCACGTTTTAGGGTCTGGGTGCATGCCAGCTCTCCTTGCATTGCTACAGACAGACATAGAACCACCAGGAGTTTGAGAATCCTAAATTCAAATCTTGTCTACCTGGACTTTAAGAAGATATATCTGACAAGTCAGGGCGCCTGGGTGGCTCAGTCGTTAAGAAGATATATCTGACAAGTCAGAAGATAGAGCATATTGGGAATTTGTTACACTGATGTATAACACCCGAAATATGCAGACACATGGCACATAGGCCTCCATTTGTACCCGTGTCCTGGGCTACACATATCTCAGCAATGGGTTTGTTCACATGTTTGCACGTGGTAGACACTGCCAGTTATCTGCCCAATGCCCAATTCCCCTCATCATTCTCAGAAAGATAATGCTGACAGAGGCATTTGTCCTTTAGATGGATATGCCTAAAATAGATGGGAGGGCATGCTCATCAATGAATGATGACTCCATTCATGAAGACAGGAAAACTTAGAGAAGGATCCAGTTTAGGGGGATGTTAGAGATAAATTTTTGAAATATTAAGTATGAAGGGTATCGGTTTTCTACTGCTGCCATAACAAATTACCACAAACCTGGTTAAAGAAATACAATTTTATCATCTTATAGTTGTTGTAGGTCAGAAGTCTGGTATGGACCTCGCTAGTATAAAATCAAAGTGTCAGCAGGGCCGTGTTCCTTTCCTGCAAGCTGTAGGGAGAATCTGTTCTTTGCTCATTCTTCTGTTGACAGAATTTAGTTTGTTGCAGTTGAAGGACGGAGGTCCCCATTTCCCTGCTCGCCATCAGCTAAAGGCCATTCGCAGGTCCCAGAAAACTCTCTCCAGCCTTTGGATGTAGCCCCCACATCTCAGAACTAGAAAGAGGGAGACATATTGTTCTTATGCCACATCTCTCTGAACATCTCTCTCTGACCACCACCAGGAAAGTCTCTCTGCTTTTAAGCCTTCATGGTTACACAGATAATCCAGAATAATCCCCATACCATAACCTTAATCATATTTGCTGTTCCCTCTTTTCCACACAAGGTACAATACTTACAAGTTCCAGGGATTAAGACATGATCTTTGGTGGGATGTTTGTTCTGCCAACCCCATAAAGTGACAATGAGATAGCCAAGTTGATACGCAGGACATGTGTAGATCTTATATAATACGTAATAGCAACTTTAGCTGGCCCTCTGATACTTTTCAAGACTAAGAGCATACTTATTGAAAAATACCCTGCTGTGCCTATACATGGTTTCTTGATTTTGAGTCCAGAGTTGTTTCTTGTAATTGGAACAGGGAGGAACAATATGTATATATATTAGAATGGTTGTAAGACTGAGTTGAGTAATTTCTAGATTTTGTTTCCATTTTTTTTAGCATACTTGAAAACTTCAAACAAATAAATTTCTCTTAGACCTGGGAACTAAACAAAAAGTAGAAATAAAATCTTAGTCTCCTGGGCCAAGGGCAAGAAACCTTATGACAAAGGTGTCTGTCTTCTGGATTGATAAATCTCCAATGGATGGGTGGATATTGACCTTCCTGCCAAAAGAATTGCCTTCTTTTGGTCTGCATCACCATTCACTTTGTTTCCCTTTGTGGAAAACATCATAAGTGATCCAGATAATCCTCCAAGAATATATGCAATATATCCTCTTTCTTCATCACTACACAACTCCTATATGTCAGAAACAAGCTTGACCTTGACTAGATCCCATCCCTCTAGGCAGTCTAATCTGTTCCATCGGAAGCAGGGACATAATTCCATTGACGTATTTATACATAATTTGCATTCAGAAAAATGGGGAGAAAGAGCTTCTCAATTCTCAGATCCATAGAAGGCAAAGAGAGCCCTCTCAAATTAAAATTACTGTTCATGGATGAACTGCTTTTTTAGATATAAGGAAGAAATTTTGGCAAAAGCAGCAAACATTTTTGTTTAGATGGAATGACTAGGACAATATTATATGTATCTATCACCCATTGTCTTCCTAGACATATTCACTATCCGAACCATAATTTACTTCCACGATTTGTGTTTCTTTTATCTCAAGCATAAGCTATACTAATAACATTAATCTTCAATTCCCAATTCCTAAACTAATACTCGTTTTCCATTTTCTTATTTTCTAAGGCAGTGCTTCTCAAACTTGAGTGTTCTCAGAAGTACCTAAAGGATTTATTAAAACACAAATTTCTGGGAACCACCTCCAAAGTTTCTGAGTCCGTATGTCTGTGTGGGCCTGAGAATTTGTGTTTGTTTTCTTTTTTTTTTTTAAAGATTTTATTTAATGATTTATTTACTTAGTGCACACACAAGCAGGGAGAGGGGCAGAGAGAGAGGGTGAGAGAGCATACTAAGCAGACTCTGCCCTCAGCACGGAGGCGGACATGGGGCTTGATCTCAAGACCCTGAGATCTTGACCTGAGCCAAAATCAAGAGTTTGATGCTTACCAGGGCACCTGGGTGGCTCAGTTGGTTAAGCGACTGCCTTCAGCTCAGGTCATGATCCTAGAGTCCCAGGATTGAGTCCTGCATCAGGTTCCCTGCTCAGCAGGGAGTCTGCTTCTCCCTCTGACCTTCCTCCCCTTTCATGCTCTCTCTCTCTCACTCTCTCTCTCTCTCTCTCTCTCAAATAAACACTAAATAAAATCTTAAAAAAAAAAAAGAATTGGATGCTTACTGACTGAGTCACCCAAGTGCTCCAAGAATTTGCATTTCTAATAAGTTTTCAGTTAATACTAATGGTTCCATTAAATAAAAGCAAAGAAAATGTTGAGAATATCCTATTCATATTGTGATATTAAGAGGATAGTTACAATCCCTAATCTGGTCTCCAGGATTTTGAACATAAAAATACATCAAATTTAGGCCATGACAGCAAAGTGATGTTTGTATTAGCTGAAGAGAAGTTTCTTTCCTTGCAATTTCTTGGATATAATCGTCCTTTATAGTGCTCACAGTTAAATGTGTCTTTCTAATCTAGGCTACATAGGATCACCTGGTATCTCTGGTTTCAGACATAAGGAGCAAACCTAGCTCAAAGACATCAACTAAACTGGCCATAAGCAGCATGAGGCTGGAATTCTGTACAGAACCCAGAGAAAGAGAGGTAAAGGTGAAATGGGGAGTTCAAGAAATAAGGAGATTTCAGGAAACCACTTAAAGGAGGTTGTGCGTAGACTGAAAAGAGGCAGATAGAAAGAGGAAACCCATGTTTTGCACCGCATCCTGGCTTCTGAGTGCTCAGGATCAACTATGAATGATAATGGGTTCTTTCTGCTAATGGTCTATCTGCACTTGTGTGACCTGCCAAATGCCATAGGCATAATGGAAAGGTTATGTTTTTGTGCACTATCACCCAGAGTTGTTGAACTGTGATGTAATAATCAGCAGCCACACTTGAAAGCTTGCCATCAAATTGAGCCAAGCACACTACACCATTACATCCAAATTACTAATAGAGGAATGCCAGGGAATGAGAGTAGATCCAGAAAATACAGTTATGGTTCCCAGAGTATGCACTCAGTGAGGAAAGGATGCCATGTAGACCATTAGCTGGTGTAAGATGCCAGACTAAGTGTGTCAATGGGAAAACAAGAATCAGACTTAACAGTTGTCTACTCTTCTGGAAGTTTCCCACTGGAAATTTTCTTCAGAAGTTATTAGAGAAATAGAACTATCAAGAGTCAGTTTAGATATGGTGAGATTAACTGCAGCTCTTCTTATCCTCCTAAGTATATGTTCAATTTAAGTAAAAATAGTAGTTTTAAGGAATATTTCCTTGTCAGGCCATTTTACCAATTGCTACTGCCTCAATCCTTTTATAGAGATGCCACTAAACAAAAATGAGAAAGAGTAGCTCACAATGCCATATCCCTGTATCTTCTAATATTACTATGCAAGAGTTAAATCAGCAGACCTAGGTTGCTAAAACTCTTTGCATTCCCAAGACTTCAGAACTAACCTTCACCAGCTCCTGGGAGATAATCTCTGGACCCTTGGAACATCCTGCCTGATAAAAGTATCTTTGTATATTTGAAATCTTGGAACATGCCAGATAGTTTATAATAACAATGTAATTTATGGTGAGTGTCCATTTTTTTTTTTTTTCCGTATTCCTGGAGCTTTGGATCACAGGTATGAGCTTGACTTTTGGGAGCTACATGCCTAAGTAACTGACCTCCAATAAACACCCTGGAGGCCAAGGTTCAGGTGAGCCTCCCTGATTGGCAACACATCACATGTGTTGTGACACATTGTTGCTGGTAAAGCGCTATCCCTGTGACTTTATTGAAGGAGAACAAATGGAAGATCATCCTTGACTCTCTTAGACTCCACTGTAAGCATCTTTTGCCTTCCTTAATGGTAATATGGATCTTTTCACTATAATAAACCATAATCATAAGTGTAACAGCTCTTCTGAATTCTGTGAGTCCTTCCAGAATATCATCAAACCTGACTGTGGTCTTTGGGATCCCTGACACAATACTTTCAAAATAAAGCCTAACTGCTCCTCCAGTGTGAAAGAAAATTAGATAATGAGTACTTTTGGCAAAACCAGTGGGAAGACTCGGTGTACCCCAGATATAACAATATAATATACGTACACGCACATGCACACACACCAGGACACTGGGCTGGAGGTCTTGGGACAAGCAAGATACAAAATTCATAAAGCTCAATGAAAACTATATACTGAAATGTACTAAACTAAAAGTTATTTATTTATTTATTCATTTGTTTATTTTTGGCTATGAGTGAGGTCTATTGGGTTTATCTAAATTTGGTTATAACTGAGAAATTACAAATGAGGGAGCTCACACTTGCCATTCTGCTGTATGAAGTAAAGACCAATCACGTCAGGGTATAGCCTGTCCTTTAAAGAGTAAAAACAGATATACGTACTGACCTAAGTACTAGATTACCCAGGAGAGATAGTAAAAGGTCTTTTTGCTTTTTAAGAATAAAGTAAAAGAGGAAGATAACGTGAATTGAGGGAGGTAGTAGGTGTGAATGAAAATGACATCAATAGCTCACTTAAACCGGCGATGCTGCTCTCAGGACTGAGGCTGTCCTGAATGTCACTTATGGGAGCATTAGAATAATCACCTCATTCTTTTTTTTTTTAATATTTTATTTATTTATTTGAAAGAGAGACAGCAAGAGTGAGAGATGGAACAAGCAGGGGGAGTGGAAGAGGGAGAAGCAGACTCCCAGCTGAGCAGGGAGCCCGATGCGAGGCTCAATCCCAGGACCCTGGGATCAAGACCTGAGCCAAAGGCAGACACTTAACGACTGAGCCACCCAGGCGCCCAAATCACCTCATTCTTTAGAGAGTTGACTGCCATTTGCCAAAAACTTTCATAATAAATATACAGGTCTAGGAGATGGTGAGGTGAATGGTGCCCCCCTGAAGAGTTCCATATGCAAGATGCGGCTCAGGCTGTTCTCCTCAGACAAGGCCTCGGTTGTCGGCAGTGGTGATAGGGTTTTAATTGAAATATGTTTGACATACAATATTGTGTAAATGATTGGTTTTTAAAGTTCAGATCCATCAAACACATGGTGAGTGGAAGTTTGGTTCAAACTCAGGGAACATATTGCATTTGAGTCTTAGTTTGACTGCCACCCTTTTAATTTTTTTTTTTTTTCCAGAGATACTGGGTGTGGATGATTAAGAAGACTATGTTAGAAAATGTCTAGTGGTGACTAAAATTCAAGCTCATCATCTAACTCTAGTTAATTGTAAAGTCTGACTTTGTAATATTGATTAGGGTTAGTAATTGATCTCTGCTTAGCATTTCTTGATAATTGCAATGGCATGCATGAATTAACAGAAACATATAGCACTTAAATATATTTCTGTAATTTACTAAGCTAATTTCCATGCTAACTAATATGAGCATACTCTAGACGGCAATAAATAATCAATAACTTCACAAGTACAACTCCTGTCTTACAAACACCTGGTTCAAAGGTTTGTTTCCTTAATGGTAAATGAAATAATTGTGATAAAATATTACAGTTATTTCAGTTTTCATTTTAAATTTTAATTAATTTTTAGGGGGTGCCTGAGTGGCTCAGTCAATTAAGTGTCTGACTCTTGGTTTCAGCACAGGTCATGATCTCAGGGTCATGGGATTGAGCCCTGCTTCTGGCTCCTCACTCAGCACAGACTCTGCTTGAGATTCTCTCCCTCTCCCTCTTCCTCCCCGCTTGGCCCTCCCCCTGCTTATGCTTGCACTCTCTCTCTTAAATAAACAAACAAACAAACAAACAAACAAATAAATAAATAAATAAATAAAATCTTTAATAATTGATTTTAATTAATTTTTGGATCCCAGTAGTAAATTACCATTTAATTTCACTTATAGTTATACATTATTCATGCAACTATTATTTTCTCTTTTGCATATTCCTTTATATTCCCCTCTATCCTAAGTGCTTATATAACCTTGAGTTTTTATAAATTCCTTTAAATATATAGCTTGGTATGTATTTTGAACATACATTTACATAAATGGCATTTTGATTCAGATATTTTTCTATGTGATATTTTTACTCAACATTGTTTAAAGATCTAACCACATTGCTTATCACAGTAGATTTTTTGGGCTTTTGAACACTTCAAAGTATTTAATAGTTTGTATCCTACTATACTTACCCATTTCTCAAAAATGGGCCCCTAGATTGTCCCCTATTTCTTACCACCAGGCAATATTGCATTAAAAATTTCATTTCTGGCTTGTTTGGGAATTTCATGGGAATTCCGTTTGGAGTTTTGAACCATGAAGTATAAAAATGGCTGATACTGCCAAGTTGTTTTCCAGTATGGAAAAGCCCAATTAAATGTCAAAAAGTGTCAGGTTGAATTTTAAAAAGCAAGACCCGACTATTTGCTACCTAAAATAAATGTACATTGAATATAGACACAAATTAGTTAAAAGTAAGCGAATAAAATATTATATCATGCTAGCACCAAACAAAAGAAAGCTAGGTGGGCTATATGAGTATCAAACAAAATATGTCTGAGCAAAAAAGTATAATATTGTAGTGATAAAGTGGTCAACGTATCAAGAGGACATAACAAACCTAAATATTACACATCTATTAGCCAAATCCAAAATACATGAAGTTGCAACTGATAGAACTGCAATGAGAATTAGCCAATGCCACAATTACAAATTGAGATTTCAATACAATTCTAATAATAATTGATGGAACAAGAGCACATAAAATCAGTAAGAATATATTGACTAACTTTACCACCTTGATAAAGAACCCTATATCTAACAAAAGTGAAATTCACATACTTTTTTAGAATAGGTGGAATATTTATTGAGATAGATCTTACTCTGAGCCATAAACAAACGTCAATTATTTTAATAGCATTGTCTCTAATCATAATGCAATTATCTTAGAAATCAGTAACAGATCTCTATAAAATCACAAAATATTAGGAAGCTAAATAACACACTTCCAAATAACACATGGTCCAAAGAATAAATAAAAACAGAAGTTATAAAGTATTTTAACTGAGTGAAAATGAAAACAAAATATTTTAAAATATGTGGGATGCTGATGAAGCAATAGAGATACTTAGAGGATAATTAATTTAGAGTGCTACATGCTTATACTATAAAAACAGAAATGCCTTGTTAAGTCATTTATCTCCAGGAAAGAAGGAAATATAAAATTCAAAGAAGAGGAGGGGAAAGAATAGAAATCTGAGTAGAAATCCATAAACTAGAAAAATAGGAAAATAGAGAAATCAATGAAACCAAGAACTGACCCTTTGAGAGGATCAATGAAATTGATAAACCTCTACGCAGATAGATTGGGGGGGGTAGAAAGAACAAAAGATTCAGGTATCAGGAATGAGAGGTGATACTAAAAAAATTACATTTCTTGTTAAAATACCCCAAAGAATGCTCCTGATCCAGAAGGCTTTGCTAGTAGAGTGAACATAGTATTTAAGGAAAAAATAATACTAATTCTAAAAAAAAAAAAAAAATTCTTCAAAAAATTGAAACAGAGTGAAGAGTTCTTAACTTCTTCTATTGGGTTAGCAAGATCTTAACATCAAAATGAGACAAAGACAATGTTTCTAGGAAGAAGCTGCTGCGGCTGAGGTCAAAAAGGTTGCTGCCTGTGTTCTCCTTTAGGATTTTGATGGGCTCCTGTCTCACATTTAGGTCTTTCAACCATTTTGAGTCTATTTTTGTGTGTGGTGTAAAGAAATGGTCCAATTTCAGTCTTCTGCATGTGGCTGTCCAATTTTCCCAACACCATTTGCTGAAGAGACTGTCTTTTGTCCATTGGGCATTCTTTCCTGCTTTGTTGAAGATGAGTTGACCATAGAGTTGAGGGTCCATTTCTGGGCTCTCTATCCCATTCCATTGATCTATGTGTCTGTTTTTGTGCCAGTACCATACTGTCTTGATGATGACAGCTTTGTAATAGAGCTTGAAGTCTGGAATTGTGATGCCGCCAGCTTTGCTTTCCTTTTTCAACATTCCTGTGGCTATTCAGGGTCTTTTCTGGGTCTATACAAATTTTAGGATTATTTGTTCCATTTCTTTGAAAAAAGTTGCTGGTATTTTGATGGGGATTGCATTGAATGTGTAGATTGCTCTAGGTAGCATTGACATTTTCACAATAGCAAGGGCAAAAATGCACTATTGGGACTTCATCAAGATAAAAAGCTTTTGCATAGCAAAAGAAACAGTCAACAAAACCAAAAGACAACCGACAGAATGGGAGAAGATATTTGCAAATGACATAGCACATAAAGGGCTAGTATCCAAAATCTATAAAGAACTTCTTAAGCTCAACACCCAAAGAACAAATGATCCCATCAAGAAATGGGCAGAAGACATGAACAGTTTTCCAAAGAAGACATCCAAATGGCCAACAGACACATGAAAAAGTGCTCAACATCGCTCGGCATCAGGGAAATCCAAATCAAAACCTCAATGAGACACCACCTCACACCAGTCAGAATGGCTAAAATTAACAAGTCAGGAATAGACAGATGTTGACGGGGATGCGGAGAAAGGGGAACCCTCCTACACTGTTGGTGGGAATGCAAGCTAGTGCAGCCACTCTGGAAAACAGTATGGAGGTTCCCCAAAAAGTTGAAAATAGACCTACCATATGATCCAGCAATTGCACTACTGGGTATTTACCCCAAAGATACAAATGTAGGGATCCGAAGGGGTACATGCACCCTGATGTTTATAGCAGCAATGTCCACAATAGTCAAACTGTGGAAAGAGCCAAGATGTCCATTGACAGATGAATGGATAAAGAAGATGAGGGGTATATATATATATATATATATATATATATATATATATATATATATAT
>NC_058405.1:19382994-19431368 GCF_002201575.2 Neomonachus schauinslandi | reverse complement strand
ATATATATATATATATATATATATATATATATATATATATATATATAATGGAATATTATGCAGCCATCAAAAGGAATGAGATCTTGCCATTTGCAATGATGTGGATGGAACTGGAGGGTGTTATGCTGAGCGAAATAAGTCAAACAGAGAAAGACATGTATCATATGACCGCACAGATATGAGGAATTCTTAATCTCAGGAAACAAACTGAGGGTTGTTGGAATGGTGGGGGGTGGGAGGGATGGAGTGGCTGGGTGATAGAAATTGGGGAGGGTATGTGCTATGGTGAGTGCTGTGAATTGTGCAAGACTGTTGAATCACAAATCTGTACCTCTGAAACAAATAATACAATATATGTTAAAAAAAAAAAAGAAGAAGAAGAAGATAGCAGGAGGGGAAGAATGAAGGGGGGGAAATCGGAGGGGGAGATGAACCATGAGAGACTATGGACTCTGAAAAACAAACTGAGGGTTCTAGAGGGGAGGGGGGTGGGAGGATGGGTTAGCCTGGTGATGGGTATTAAAGAGGGCACGTTCTGCATGGAGCACTGGGTGTTATACACAAACAGTGAATCATGGAACACTACATCAAAAACTAATGATGTAATGTATGGTGATTAACATAACAATAAAAAATTCTTAAAAATGAGACAAAGACACTACAAAAAAACAACAACAAAAAAATAGTACAAATATCCCTCATGAACCCAGGAGCCAAAATTTTAAACAAAACTTTAGCAAATTGACTCTATCTACTTACCAGTCCACCTATAGATCTAAATACTCCATGACCTAGTGTGGTTTACCCCATGGATGCAAGTTTAGTTTAACATTTGAAAAGCAATCAATGCAATTCACCAAATTAGCAAACTAAAAGAGAAATAAAAGACATTTGGAATGTAAAGGAAGAAACATAATTATCTTTAACAGGAGAGAACATGGCCATCCATATAGAAAATCCAATGAGATCTATGTAAGGGGCTACTAGAACTAATAAGTGAGTTCATCAAGGTTTCAGAATAAAAGAGGAATGTACAAAATATAATTGTATTTTATACAATGGCAATGAACAATTGAAAATTGAGACAGAAATAATATTTACCATAGCATCAAAGTATAAAATAATTGGTACTTAAGGATAAATTTGACAAAAGGTATGAAAAGCACAAAACACTGGTCAGAGAAATTCAAGGAGCTCTAAATAAATGGAAAACATCCAGTGTCCATGACTCAGAAAAATTACTACTGTTAAAATGGCAATACTACCCAAATTTATTATAGATGGAACCCAGTCCTTATCAGTATTCCAACTACGATTTTTCAGAAATTGATAAGCTGATTTTAAAATTCGTATCAAAATGCAAAGGACCTAAAAGAGCCAAAATAATCTTTAAAAAGCACCAAGTTGAAGAACTAACAGTATCTGATTTCAAATTTCAGTTTAAAGATAGGATAATAGACAATGGAACAGAATAAAGCATTGTGAAAGCACACTGACTTACATAGGCAACTGATTTTTTGATAAAGGAGCAAAAGCAGTTCAAGGGAGAAAGTATAGATCTTGCAGAAATTGTTTTGGAAAAACTGGATATTCATATATTTTTTAAAGAATGTTGTTCCTTACTTCACACCATATTAAAATAGTAACTCAAAATGAATCATAGACAGAGGCAAAACCTGAAACTACAGAACTTCTAGAACAAAAGATAAGAGAAAATCTTTGTAAACTCGGATTAGGCAACAATTTCCTAAATACAATGCCAAAACCACAATCTAGCCAAAAAAATGATAAATTTACTTTACCAAAATGTAAAACTCTGCTCTTTGAAATATACCAAGAAGAGGAAAAATACAAGATATGGGTTGTATCAAAAAGTATTTATAAATAATAAATCTGATAAAATACTTGTATCCAGAATAAAACACATTTTCAAGATTCAATACGAAAACCAAAAATCTAATTTTAAAAATGAGCAAACTATTTGACCTGAAATAGGCGTATGAAAAGATATGCAACATCATTAATCACTAGAGAAATGCAAATTAGAATCACAATATGATTATACTGCACCCTCTTAGAATGGCTAAAAGCAAAAAAGACTGACTACCAAGTATTGACAAACATATGGAACAAAAGGAACTCTCACACACTATTTGTGGGAACGTAAAATGGTACAATTATTTTGGAACATGGTTGGGAAGTTTCTTAGAAAGGGAAACATACATGGACTCCATGAGCCAGAAAATGCACTATTATGCATTTACCCATGAGAAATGAAAGGATGTGTTTATACATTGACCTGTACATGAATGTTCACAAGAACTTCATTTGTTATTACCCAAAACTAGAAATAACTCAAGTATCTGTCAATAAGTGAATAGATTCAGACAGTGTGGTATATACATGGAAAGGACAGTCCTCTTCACTAGTCCCAGAACGGGTGTAGGAACCCTGAAACTCTTTTTCATCCCTAGCTTGCTATTTCTTCTTTTTCTAAATAGAACTGGATTCCCTCTCACCTGCTACGTATGAGAAATCACTACTGTCATGCTTATATTGATTACAAATATGTGCGGAGCCTACTAATCCTCTAAATAAGAATGGGAAAACAACTTTCATATTTGTATTCCCAACACGTAGTATAAAGCCTGAAGATTATAGGTGCTTGTATTAGTAAAGAATGAATTTGAAAAGGCCATTGTTCCATCCTGAGCATGAGAACAAATCGGATAAATTAGAAAACCAGATTCTATCACAGAGACGAGGACGTTAAGAGATCTAAATGATCTAAATTCAATAAAGAAAATGACAAGTCCTTCCTAGGAAGGAAATGGCCTGTGACGGCTTCCATCCCTACCGAGTGTCTTAGTTCTGCATCTACTCCGATGTAATTCATATATCTAGATGGTAACAGTGCTTTTCCATTATACCTATTTCCAAAAATTTACTGAATACTCTTTTGTACCTATTCACATTACTTCTGCATTACCAGTCTATATGAGATAGAAAAAGATAAGCATAAAATCAATAGTTAAATAAAAGCCTCCACATATAAACACTTTGAATCCTAACTTTGTGTAATAAAAATGCTAGATCTAGAGTTGATCTTGCAGATTAAATAGAATTTAAACACTGTTTTCCATGAAAGCATCAAATAGTTTACCTTTAACGGAAAGCTTGCAATCCTCTTTGAAATGCAAATCTAAAGCTTAGGTATTTCACAGACCCGAAGCTATGGTTTGGGATGTATATAACAAGGAGATACATGTTTCATAAATCCTGCAATAAAATGGTAATCAGTGAATGAGCAGCCTTAATCTCTTGCATATTTCAAAAGCTGAGCCAACACTTTTTGGTAAAGGAAATCAATACAAAAGAATACTGAAAAATGTAAGAAAGAGAAACCAAAGTCTGATTGAGGAACATAGGTGAGTCATACCACACTGTGTTATTAGGCAACTTTAAATACTTTAAAGTTTAGTAGGAAATTGGATAAAAGGATTATGGTATGTTTACAGGTACTATAATACATGCTATTGCACTACGAAATCAGAGCTTCACTAAATTACTCCTTAGTGCACTGTAGCCAATAGTTCTTGAATTTATTTGTGCAATTATTAGATGTATATGAGGTTTCTTTTAGTAGGCCACCTGATAATAAAAGAGATATGGAACCTGGCAAAGAGTCTTTCAATAAGCACCTTGCATACATATATTTATACAGTCATTTTCTAGGGCCATAGTCTTCCTAGACTACAATCATAGAAGGTAAATGATAAAAAACTGGTTATAAACTCATACACCCGATTTCATCTCATTTTACCTGAATATGCCTGGAAGTAGAGGGCTTGATCAGCCAGATACACAAAGTTTGACTGGGAAACAATGAAATATGAGGAAGTCTGCATGCAAGAATTGGGACCAATGTTTGTTTGAAAGAGCAAATTCATCTTTAAAAAATCTTTTAAAAAGTGAGAATACTAGGAGTACTTATTTGATAGGATTATGTGAAGCTCAAGTTCGGTATTATTCATAAAATACTTACTTAGCTTAATGATAGCACATATTAGGCACTCTGTTTTTCTAATATAAATAAAATTAATAAACCAGTGATACTGAATCCTGAGTTGAAATTACACTCTTAAAATGTACACTAAAATAACATTAGAAATGATAACTGAAATAAGGGCCTGTTTGATACTCTATAGTTTCTGATAATCTCGGTGAATGATTAAACATAGAAACTGATTTTCAACATGTACCAAATCTATTTTCCTCCAACATTAATTGTTTAATGAGGCTTTCATGGAAGGTCCTTGGACAAATCTCATTTTTTCTGGCTTTTCCATTGATTGAAGATTTTAAAATAAGGAAAATGTTTTTTTAAAAAAGATTTAGTTATTTATTTTAGAGAGAGAGCATGCGAGTGGTGGGGGGGCAGTGGAGAGGGACAGAGGAAGAGAATCTTCAAGCAGTCTCCCCACTGAGCACAGAGCCCAAGGTGGGGCTCAGTCTCATGACCCTGAGATCATGACCTGAGCCAAAATCAAGAGTTGGATGCTTAGCTGACTGAGACACCAAGGCACCCCAAAATAGGAAAACCTTAAGTCCTTTCTATCTCTTAAATTCTATAGTTCTGCCTTTAATGTGTAATAGACTATTTCATGAACAAGTCTAATTTCAAGTGACTAGAATGTACTTCATAGTACATTTCTTATACTTTCTAATATCAACATTTTAATACTATTTTAATAATGAAGTATTGCCCAATACCACTAGTATTCATTTATGTAAAGTAAAATAATTTGGGGAAGGTTTGGTGATTGTGATAATTAAATAATAATAATTGCTAACATTTACCGAGCACTGCTGATTTACCAGACACACTGCTAAGGACTTAAATTACCTTATTTAACATTCCTCTAAATCTTGTCTGTAAGTATCTGTAGTTTTCCTTTGCTTGACCAGATTTTTAGAGAGGTTAGGTAATATAGAGGATGAAGAATTGAGGCTGAGGTAGAAAGACTGTTACCTTGAAGTTGAAAGCAAACGAGGCCAGTGAAAGAAAGTGCTTCTAGAATATGGTGTTTGGCCTGTCCAGCCTGTTTGCTGTCCAGTCTGAAGGGTAGCTGAGGTCAGAGGTTAGGGAACTCTAGTAGGAGTCCTTGTCTTCCTTCAGTGGTATTAACAGAGTATAAGCAGATTAAACAGATGGTAAATGGTTAACATGATTACACTGGCCAGATGGAATTGGATGATAAACTTGAAACAGTTTGAGAAAGAAGGCAATATGGATTTGAGCACATGGACCGACAAATCACCAGGGAACATAAAAGCAGCTGTAACAAAAGGAGAGAAAGATCTATGAAGAACAGCACTGATTTTACTTACTAAAGAATTAGAAGACTAAAGACTCTACCAGAAAAAAAATTGGATTGAATTAAAGATTTATAAGAATAACAAATAAAAGGATATAAAATAATAATATATATAAATCATGATAGTTGGTCTTTATTTGAAGGAATGATCTTATATTCCCTGTTAAATCTTAAAAAGAAACATCATTCCTTTTTAAAAATCTAAAACATAGTCATATGTATCTGTAGTCATATGTATCATTTGAATTTTTACACAATTAAGAAATTTAACATTACACATACACTATTTTAATTATTATAGAGAAAACAATTTAAAAACTATGGAAGATGTCAGAATGCTTGTTGATAATTTTAAAAGGTTGTAAGATAAAGTCTTAATCAAAATAGTGAGAAATTTAAAATTTTATTAAACTAACAAAGTATTATAAAGAATTTCTAATTTTTTCAACTATTACCAGAAGTGACAAAAAAAAAAATGATGACCACTATAAACTTTTTTATTTAGCATTTTTGTTTGGAATTTCTGGCCAAAACAAAAACATGGAAAACATAGAAGAAGTTAAAAAAAATTGGAAAGGGCTAAATAAAGTTTCATGTCTTGAGAGTGATATGTGGTTCCATTAGACAAGATAACATAACAAGAAAACCCAAGATGACAAATTTAATATATTTTAGAAAAGTTTTCTTTTAACTTAAGGTAGAGGATTCTGATACCATTGTTTTCTTCAAGGCTTGGTATCATTTGACATTACAAATTCAGAAATCCTAATTTTAATTCCATATAGATATTATATATCTACCTCTCATTATTTCAAATGGGGTTAGTTCTGACATTTTAAAAAAGATTACTACTTTTGTGTAGAATGTCATGTGCAACTCAGGGTGTTTACCAGTTCTGCCAGCTCAAAACTAAATGCTCACCCCAACCTCAATCACCGGAACTTTCAAGAAAGCCTTGCATATTCCTAAACCACCTGTGCAGAGTGGGATGGGGAGGGAAAGGGCAGAAGGGAAACTCATGCTCTGTTGAGTTCCAATCTAGAGGAAGCATATCTCTTTACCATATTAATCTTTTATTCAATATGCAATATATATCTTATATTCTCAAGACATTGTAAGTGGCTCCAATAAATGCTTTCTAGTACATGAATTTTAAAGTTATTTTCTATGAAAGGAGAGCATTGTGTAAATGTTCCTTAATATAAGTAGAGCTGATCTTGGAGAATAACTAAGAAAAAGGCTCCTGACTTCGACTCAGGTCATGGTCTCAGGGTCCTGGGATCCAGCCCTGTGTCAGGCTCCCTGCTCAGTAGGGAGTCTGCTTGTCCCTCTCCTCCTGCCCCCCAGCTCATTCTCTCTCTCTCTCTCAAATAAATAAATAATATCTTTAAAGAAAATAAAGAGAAACGTTTCTGTGCCAATCTAAATGTATGTCTATTTTAATATTAAATGTATGTATTAATAGATTAATATTTGACAGAAATAAGATTTTTTAAAGATTTATTTATTTATTTATTTGAGAGAGAGTGCACAAGCAGGGGGAGGAGCAGATTAAGATGAAGAGGGAGAGGGAGAGAATCTCAAGCAGACGCCCTGCTGAGCACAGAGCCAACATGGGGCTGGATCTCATGACCCTGAGATCATGTGCTGAGCAAAAATCAAGAGTCGGACACTTAACCAACTGAGTCACCCAGGCATCCCCGGAAATAACATTTTAATATAAGTTGGTCTAATGCCAATACAGGCCAATACAATTAATCATACAGCCATTTTAGATAAGGTCCCCTATCAGTTTGAATATTTGAAACATAATACTGGGGGAAAAGAGTAATACAGAATTATATGAAATGGATGTATAATGTTGTGATTGTGGGTATCCATGAATATAATAGACTTATATAAACAAGAAAATATTTGAATATGAAAAAATGTTCACCATACTTTTTTTCTAGGTGAGAATGTCCCTAAGTTTTTGTTATTTTTGTGTTTGTCATATTTCCTGAATTCAATTATGCTCAATAATACTTACAAACTCTCTGATACTAATAAATTGATTTTGTTTGTTAATTCAATGGCTATTACAGAGGCATAAATAGATTTTTCCAGAAAAAAAAATTCAGTGTTATAAAACATTTATTATGAATATGAGAAATA
This sequence comes from Neomonachus schauinslandi, assembly GCF_002201575.2. Taxonomy (NCBI): domain Eukaryota; kingdom Metazoa; phylum Chordata; class Mammalia; order Carnivora; family Phocidae; genus Neomonachus; species Neomonachus schauinslandi. The sequence goes on along the minus strand of NC_058405.1, from coordinate 19,423,836 downwards.
TGATAATTAGATAATCAGATAAATAGACTATCTAAACTTTAAAAATATTTTTAGAATGTTCAAAAATAATTCACTCATAGTTCAGTAGGAAGGATGAAAATAAAAACTCTTTATCTCTGGGTAAATGTTACCAGGAGGACGCTGGTTATCTTATCTGGTGTGGCAGAAAAATATCAATTTAACAACTGATACCAGAGCACTTCTAAGAAGTAGATCGTATTTGTTCATGAAAATAACAAAATAAGCCTTTCGGGATATAGAGGTTTCATTGTCAAGGCCATGGATAGAAGATACTCAAGTCATTACTAAATGTCTTAGCAGAGTAATGAGAGCTGGAGAGGAACTCAGAAGCGGTAATGTTGAGAGAGAAAGGAAAAGGTGAACCAACCTGCTGAACGGGCTGAAGTTTAAGCTACTGACAATGAAAGAAGGAAAGGGAGTCTAAAGTCATTTTCATTTATATCATTATTATGAATCATTATTCACCTATTCATGTATTTACTCAAAAGTATATTTTCAAAACAATTGTTTGCCAAGCACTATGATGGGTGAGAGTGAAATTTACAAGATACTCTCATGGGTCATACCTTGTGTCAGTGGTGGGAGAAAAGGGTTGTCAATAATGAAGTAGGGACACAGATTAAAATATGTATTTGGGATATGAAAAGTGATATGAAATAATGAATAAAAGCCATCTAGTGTTGAGCAGATGGGAAGCAGAACCTTCAGGAGAGTGAACAGGAAAGACTGCTCTCAGTTGGAAATATTTGCAGGGAAAGCTAAATGATGAGAAGTGAAGCTCTCTAGGAGAAGACAATCCCAGGTCCTGTGTTTGTAAAGTCTTGGGGTCTGTGTTTGGAAATATTTTGGAGAATTTCAGCAACTATGAGACCCTGTGGAAAGATTTTATAAAGATACAACTGGAGAGATAGTTAGCAGCATTACCCCCAGTGTTAATGACTTTGAATTCTATTCCAAGTGCAAATGGAAGAAAATGTGAGTTTTTCTCAAAGAGAGTGGCTTGATCCATCTGCTACTGATCTTAATCTCAAAAAAGAACGAACTCTATTAAAATGTATGTTTTGTGTGAGAGTTGTTTATTGGTGGGGTGGCTGGGGATTGCTGATCATCAAGAAGGGGCTGTGTAGCCCATTGGCTCTACTTGAAGACTAAAATAAAATAAATATTGTAAGATAAAAAAGGAAGAAGAAGAAACAATACATATTAGAAATTTCACCCAGAGCTATTATGAATTTTTGTCTTCATATTTTCTAGATTTTGGGGGGTACAATTTAACAGATGACATACAATGAATATCTTGGTTTTTTTTTCTGTTTAAAGTCTATTGAGATAAGTGAAGACACAAATGCAAAATACACACAAAAAGCTGCTTTAAATTTCTTATAAACATGAATTTTAAGAGGAGGCAAAATGTGTAATTAAGTAATACCCTGTCCTTGAGAGTTTTAGGCCTTAATTGGACTGCAAGAAAGCCAGCTGACATCTTTTTGTGATGTAAATAATGTTGATAATGTTTCAAAGATATGGGCAAGGCCATTTGCACTAAGCCTTCCATTAAGAGCGGAGTTTCAATTAGGATCCATTTGGCTGCAAGTAACAGAATATCGGATCACAGTGTCTTTAATATTAAGATAAATAGCTCACAAAGCAAATGGTCTGAACATAGGCAGTACTGTGAGTGATTCCATAAGTCAAAAATCACATAAAAAACCAAGCTCTTATCATCTTTCCATCTGTATTTTCAACACATTACTTCTTTCAAGATAGTTGCCATAGCTCCAGTGAACATATTCTCATAGACCCATTTAGAAAGAAGACAGCCAAAGGAACTTCTGTCTCTATTTTTATCAAGAAACAAAATATATTTTTCAAGTCCTCATGGACTGCACCTTACCTCTCTGCTTGAGGAGAACGGAGTAGCATGAGTTCCAGTGCTCCAACCAGAGGCAAAATGGAAAGATCGCTGTGACTTGCTCAGATACATCCCTGGGGCTGGTCATTTTGGCACCTAAGCAAAATCAGTAGTCAGTTGGTGAGGAAGAAGGAAGGACAAGAACGCAACCAACAGTGTCTGCCACAGTAAGAAAATAGGTATATGCTAAGCAAGAAATTATCTTGCTTACATAAGATAAAATCTGGTTCCCCAAAGAAAGATTGGGAAACTATTTTCAATAAAGATGATTATCTAATTGAACATAATGTAAAGGAAGAAAACCACATTTATTGCTCTCTTCAGGGAAAGAAGCAATAAGGACATTAAAACTATTCATAGGAAATAACCACTGGAAAATTTCTTGGGCAAATCACTGCAATATTTTGATATGTTCATGAAAATGGGATTTTTGTCATATACTTTATGATTAGGTATTATTGACAAGACTTTTTTTTTATGAAGAACAAACCAAAATAACAGGAAAATAATAGCAAGATGTCAGAAAAACAACATAATTCAAAATAGACAACAATTTTAGAATGGCTAAAATCTATAATGCTGACAACACCAAATGCTGGCTAAAAGGTGTAGCAGCAGGAACTCCCATTCACGGCTGGTGGGAATGCCAAATACTACAGCCACTTTGAAAGACAGCTTAATAGTTTCTTATAAAACCAAACAAACTTTTACCATACAATTCAAAAGCAATTGTGCTCCTTGGTATGATCCAAATGAGTTGAAAACTTACGTCTATATAAAAACCTGCACATGTATATATATGGCAGTTTCTTCCTAATTGCCAAAACTTAGAAGCAACGAAGATGTCCTTCAGTAGGTAAATGGAAAAATCAACTGTGATACATCTGTACAATGTAATACTATTCAGTGGTAGAGAAATGAGCTATTTAGCCATGAAAAGTCATGGAGGAAATTTAAATGCATAGGACTAAGTGAACGAAAGCATTCAGAAAAACCTACTTACTGTATCACTCCAACTACATGACATTCTAGAAAAGACAAAACTATGGAGACAGTAAATATACTAGTGATTATCAGGGGATTTGTGTGCAGGGAGAAATGAATAGGTAGAGAATAGGGTATTTTTAGGGCAGTGAAACTATCTTGTATGATACTATAGTGGATATATGTCATGATAGATTTGTCAAAAAACATAAAACATGCAACACCAAGAGTGGAGCCTAAGGTAAACTATGGACTTTGGGTGATAATGATATATTAATGCTACTGTATCAACTGTGGCAAATGTACCATCGTGGTGAGTCTAACAGGGCAGGAGATATGTAGGAACTCCCTGCTTTCCATTTGATTTTGCTGTTAACTTAAAACTGCTAAAAAAAAAAAAAATAGACAAGTTTCACATTTTAAGTTTTATGGGAATACACTTTAAAGGCATTACTCTTCAAAACTATTTCAAAATATATGCTGGCTTAGGCTAAGAATTTGGAGCATTTATACATTTAGTAGTATGAGGTAGAAACTAAATGTATATAGTAGAAGCATCACTGTTTAACACAATTATTCAATTACCAAAATTAAAGATGTATGTGATCCACCAACTTTAGAAATTTATGAAATCTACTATTAAAGTTAAATTAGTATTAACCAAAATCATATATTGAGAATTTGATAAAATCAGTGAAATAAAATAAAGAGAATAGTATCGTAGCAAGTCATCTCTACAATAACCCAATACTTACATGGTATTGTGATTATATAAGTGTGTGTATATGAGTTTATGTGTGTATGTATATACATACATAAAGGTTAAGGAACAAATCAGGTTATTAGAAACCAGGTCTGACTTTTGTTATTATTTTAAAAATGGAATCTATGGAAAGTTGTTACTCAGTTTATAAAATCAATGGGAAGAACAGTAAGCAAGTTTGGAAAATATATAAGAATGAAGGTCAGATCCCAGAAGAATTATGATCTAAAGAAGTCACTACTTCTTTAGAAGGCTACTTTCACACTCTGGTACCTGATACCGCCCCTGACATAAATTCCAAATAATCCAATTTTATGTGTGTCTGTGTCACTTGCTCTAGATTTAAAAAGCTGAATGAGAATCCAAATGAAAATAATTGAAGAATGACATTTTAATCCCCAGGTTAGTTTATGAGGAGAATGGAGAGAACTGTACAAAAAAAAAAAAAAAGTGCTGGGAGTGGCCCATCATAATACATTAACACAAGGGAGTATAGACCAGTAGCCTAATTTAATAGCTTGGTTCTCACCAGCTTAAAATCTTCTGAAATATATTACAACGGGATATTTCAATAAAACTGCAAGAAGTAGCTATGGTTCATAGCTTATGATATTGAACAATCAACAATATAGACAGATAAGAACATTCCAAATTTGAAATATTTTAAAACTAGAAGTATAAATTTCTACATGGCCTGTTCTACCAAATTTGATATGTTTGAGGACTCCTAGGGCAACTTGGACTTGCCCCAGGAGTCTCAAAGACATTGGATTGAGGGGCAGAAGGAGCAGGGTTCCAGACTTCTGTTTTAATTAGAATAGTTTTTTACATTTTTTGACATCGGAATTCTCCATAAAAGGGTTTTGAGGCCCAAAATTTTAAAAATCAGTGATGTGTAAAATGGCCCCTTCTAACTAAACTCTTAAGAAACAATTGTTTGTTTTTATTCTTCCAGGAAAATGATCCATCTTTTTTTTTTTCATATGAGCTACTTTTGAGCAAGTGCTTATTATGGAACAGATACTTTGCTAGCACTTATTGTAAGCTATTTAATTGAAATAGGAGTTTAATTATTCTTTTTAAATTTAGAAATATATATACACACACGCATATATGGAGAGAGAGAGGGACAGAGAGATTGAGAGTCACTTTAAAATTCATTTTCGTGTTTAGAACCTCTTGGGATGTTTTGTTTTTGCCAGTTAATTTTTCTCCAGCCAAACATTCTGGTCTATACTAATCCATAAAAGCCTTGCCACAGTTGGGTTGAAACAGCAGGAGGCTTAATAGGCTAGTGGGACCAATATATATCCCCCTACTGTGTTTACACAGGTGAAATTTCTCATCATAGGACTCAGTCAGCGGTCAGCAAGTCTCTATTTCTTAAAAAGTGCACTTGAATGCTTTGTAGTATCTGGAATAGATATTATAATTCTAAGAGGCTCACATTTACTCCAGCCAAGATAAAAAATAAATGTTTATGGTAATCCTCGTATTAGCAACAAATTGCTATCACTTCCTCTTAATAGTAGTAAAGCACTCATATTTAGTCTAGTTTTCTCACCAAAAGAAATTAAAAGGTATATGGAGTATAAAGAATGTCTTCCTATTTCATGTTTTCTTTCGATGCAATCTCTGTAACCAGCCACAATCTTGATGTTGATTTCCTAAAGTCCACATTTCTATGCACTTTAAACCCTGGCATCGATTCTTTTTGGTTTAATTGTTGCTTTCTTCTTGGCCTCCTTCCTGATTCTAGATAATAACAAATGCCTGACCCATTCTTTTATCTTTTATCTTTTGTGTTATAGCCCTATTCATAGTTATAATGAAAAGGTTTCTAACTTTCCCAATTGCTGTCCATGATCTGACTCCTAATTCCAATCTCTTATGCTTAAAGAAAATTAAAAATATTCATCATATATATTTTTTTCATTTAATAAAACCTTTATCTCTTGCTTTTAGCTTGGCAGAGTTGACAGACCTATAGAATCCATGCACACCTTCTGATTATCACCTTTCATCTTTCCTCTCTCTTGTACTCTGGGTCACGAGTATGATAGCTAGAGAGGCACAAGCCATTTTACAAGAACGAGGATGCTACACACTAAGGAAGATGGAAGAGCAGCCTAAAGAAGTTTGGGTCACCGAGGACATAATGAAGCTGCCATATCTTGTCTGAACAGTCCTCCTTTATACTATTTATGTGACAGGACAAAGCCGTCACATATTTTCTGCTAAAGGGAGAAGTCAAACAGGATTTGCACTGTTAACTTACACAACTCGTCAGTTCTTACGTTGTCTAGGTGGACAAATACGATCATGTATTTTAAAACTGTTTAACTTGCTATACTGTTGTGGGTCCTCCAGTTAAAAAGGGCATGCACGAGCCTGACGGAGACGGATTTTGCTCAGGCTCTGTTGCTTCGCAGCCTGGGAGCGCTCCCGCTGAAATCTGACACTGGCCCGGCATACACAGGGCAAGGGGAGACGCACAGAGAGCCAGCCCCGCGGACTGGCAGGTGCGGGTTGAACGAGCAAGGGAACTTACTCAGGAGGCTTGTCTCAGGCAGCCGCCGGACAAGCAGATCTCCGTGGCTGCCACCAGCATCTTAAAGGTTTATCGAGAGCTCTTAACGGGATTCTGCCATAGATACCCGTCCAAAGGGCCTGGACAACACACCGCTCTCTCAAGGCTGCATCCTTGAAACTGCTCCCACCTCGGGAATGGTTGGCAGAACATACATTCCAAGGGGAGGGGCTGAGGAGCCTCCAATTGCCCGGATGGGCTCGCAGGTCAATCCGAGGTCACGTCCTCTCAATGACCTCCTTCAACATGCTCATTGAATAAAAGTCATCGTAAGAAAACAATTCATAACCTTGAATATGTATCATATAAATCCTAAATGAGACCTTGGCCATATCTACTTTTTCCTTCCAAGTGGACTTTGGTTTATTAGACTCAATTTAGGAATATACATTTTATATAACGCCTCTTTTTTTAACCATTAAAAATGAAAAAGCCAGAATGATATTTGAAATTGTCTGAAGGACTGTAATATTTTTCTCATTATCAGATTACTTATCAAATACAATCATGACTTATAATTCCATAATGAAATTTAGTCAAAGTTAAACACACACACATATATTCACACTATGAACATCATTTTTCTCTTTATGTGTGGATCCTAACCCGTCAATGTGATGCTAAGATCCTGGGGAGCTGAAATGGCATCTTATTCTTGTCAGTTTGTGACACTGATATGGTTAATATTGCTCCATGTGTTTATAATTTAATCAAAATTTATATCTTAAAATTATATTAATTCTTTTGTACTGATTTGTTTTTTCAGTTGTTTTTAATATGGTAAAATACACATAACAAAATTTACCACTTAACCATTTTTTTTTAAAGATTTTATTTGTTTATTTGACAGATTGTGAGAGAGCACAAGTAGGCAGAGTGGCAGGCAGAGGGAGAGGGAGAAGCGGGCTCTCCACGGAGCAGGGAGCCAGATGTGGGGCTCGATCCCAGGACCCCAGGTCATGACCTGAGCTGAAGGCAGCCGCTTAACCGACTGAGCCACCCAGGCGCCCCACCATTTAACCATTTTTATAGATAATATTTTTATTACATTGTCAGCTGTTTCAAATACATTGTCGAAAAAAAAAAAGTGAGAAAAAGGCAAAACAAGAAAGTAATAATTAGTAAATAAGCCTGGGAAAGGATTTCACATCTTATTTGATAATGAATGTGATGTGTATTTATGACTCAGTAGGCACGAAGGATACATAATTAAAACAACCACTGCAGGTGAAAGTGTACTGTAACTAGCAACAGAGACTAAAACAGTACTTTGTCATACAATTTATAAAAGGTACCTTAAGTTTATATTCCTTGATTCAATTTATTTCACATCTGCATATCTAAGGAAATAATCCTATCTGTTATGCACAGCAATTCGCTGAAGTTTTATCAAATTACTGGGGGGAGGGAGGGGGAGAAGTCTCCTCACAAAAGGGAACTACAAAACATTCATTAGCAGGATATTCATCAGCCATTTATAATGAAGTATGTTCACATAATGTTAATTTGAAACTAGACAGAAATTAAGTATGGACAAAACTACCTAAGAAACAGGCACAACCATGATGGCAAAATAATAGAGACACAAATGTGAGGGTAAGGACATCAAGGTCCTGTGCTCTTACTTTTTAAAATTTTCCTGCAATCTTCTTCTCATGTGAAATGTACAATTTAGTGATTTCAGTGTATTCATAATGTTGTGCTACCATCACCACCACCCAACTCTAGAACTCTTTTCATCTTGTAAAACTAAAACTCTGTACCCATTCAACAATAATTGCCATCTCGCTTTCCCCTGGCCTCTGGTAACCACCACTCTACTTTCTGTCTATATAATTATGACTATTCTATGTACTGCATGTAAGTGGAATCATGCAGTAACTATTTCTTGTGACTGGCTTTATTCACTTAGCATAATATCTGTAAGCTTCATCTGTGTTGTAGCATTTGTCAGAATTTCCTACCTTCTCAAAGCCGAATAACATTCCATTGTGTGTATACAGATTTTGTGTATATACATTTTACTTGTTCATTCATCCATCAACGGACACTTGAGCTGCTTCTACATTGTAGCTCTTGTGAGTAATGCTGTTACATATATGAGTATACGAATATATCTTTGAGACCCTGCTTTCAATTATTTTAGGTAAATACCTCGAAGTGTAATTGCTAGATCAAATGGTAAGTCTATTTTTAATTCTAGAGGACATTTCATACTGTTTTCCACAGCAGCTATACCATTTTACATTCCTACCGGCTGTGGATGAGTATTCCAGTTTCTGCCCACCTTCACCGACACTTGTTATTTGATGGTGGCCATCCTAATGGGTGTGAGGTGCTTTGCTCTTATTCTTAATTCAAATAATCACTATATGAGTCAACATTTTTATATAAAATAAAAATTTGCTTTATATGGAGAATTACATGTAACACTGAAAGACACTTTAATAAGTAACAAAAATAATTATCTTGTTGTATTCATTCTTTTCCCTCATAAATCACCACAAATTTTCCAAGGTATTTTCACAGGCGTTCAATGTTAGATGTAATGCTGAAATGATTTTCAATTAATTATTTTTCAGTGCATTAACAAAGCTCGATAGGTTGATTATATTGAAGTGACTCCAAGAAAAAAAAAAAGTACTTAGAAAAGTAGCATGTGATGTATGAATTAAACAAACTTTAAGAAGAAAGTATGTAATTTAAATCTCTGTGAACTAGTGTTCTTTTAATTGAATAGGCGATGTGAAATGCTAAAGAAATGCATACTAAGAAAATGATCAAATCCTTGGCATATGCTATCAATAAGCCTAGAAACATAGTAACAGAGGATGTAGTAAAAGATGAAAGTGATGTTATTTTCATTGATGTTCTATCATAGAAAGTTTAGGCCACTAGTAACAGTATATAATAAAAGAATAAAGTGATGCTGAGTTTTCACTGATATATTTTCTGTCACAGGAAGTTTAGACCATTGTTTTTCCAACACCTCAAGTGGGAAAATAAATACCTTCTAGGCAAATAAAAAATTTCTGTAAGCCAAGGTAATTTAGTATGTGCTCTGGCAGATGACATACGCAATTTTTCATCCTCTCTGAGACCACCTGAACAGCTGTCCTTGTGTGCTTAAATGGTTATTAAAATACCACTTTGGAAGTGTTTACCTGAAGGCTATAGAAAAAGTAAGATGTCTTCTCAATTCAGGAGAAATTCAATTTAATAAAGTTGATTTTAAGCTCTATTACACCTCAACTCTATTTTCTCCATGGTCGTTTCAGATGGAAGGAATGAATGTCTCTGTTGGAAAACAGATCTGTGGTGTCAAAAGATAGTATTTGGATTCCTGGCATCATAACTGTGAAAATAATTCATGTGTAATCTCTAAAGCCATCCTAAAAAAACCCACAAATACAGAGACTCTTTAGGAAGAGGAGAGAACGTAAAAATACATCTAGATTCTTAATAATACTTCAACAAATGTAATTTCTGTTCCTTGAATATATTAGATATTTCCCTGCTTTTTCTCTGCCTAGAGCAGTTTTCATTTAGAAATTCGAGTGGAAATCTAGCTCACTTCTTTCAGATTTGTCCTAATCACAGTCTCTTTATGAGGCCTATCTTACCCTACTCCGTATGCCAGGATCCTCAATCCTTCTTAACCTGTTCTGGTTTTCCTTTTACCTGTGACCTTTCTCTTCTTTTAATGAAATGGATGATTTACCTGTTTTATCGTCTGATCTCTTACTGTAGTATCTAAGTTCCACAATGGCAGGTGCTTAATAAAATCCATGGAGTTAATGAGTGAATGAATGAATAAATAGTAAATCAGCAAGTGTTTAATTAGTATTTAGTATGTGCACTAGAGGTAGATATTTTCTTTGCTTTCATGCAGAAATCCTTCTGGCAGGAAATAGAGCCATTAGGTAAATTTTGAATGTGATCAATAAATTTGAAGCACTGTGGGAAGTTACTAAAGAGTATAATATCATATCATCTGGGACTTCAGAGTTCAACTAAGGAATTGCACTAAAATTCTATTCTTACAGATGAATAAAAGTTCCTAAGTTTAAGCAATGCCTTTTGTTTTCAAAAATTGTCTGAGTCACTGTGTTTGTTGACCTAATATTGTTTTCATACTATATTCCACATCTTTTTTTTATCAGTAACTTGGCTTCATTCTTTCTTTTGTGCCTGTTTCACAGTTGTCAAAGTATAAGATAGAATCATTTTATTGATCAGGAGAGGTAGTCAAGACACTCTTACAAACAAGTGACTGTTAACACATGAAATTGAAATATGGCAAATATTTCCTTAATATGCAAGGATTAGGGAAGGGAAGATGGGATTAGGATTACTACATCTCTTACTTTTGTACAACACATCTATCAACAACAGCTGATTAAACCATATCCAGTAAAACATAGCATGTCCCTAACTTAGAAGAAAAGATTTCCTCCTTTCCTCATGATGCTGAAGTACAAGTGCTCCATGGGACAGCAATCAGAGAGAAGGGAGACACTGAAGAAAGGCTATTTGAGTATCTGGATTCTCATCAGAGAGGTTTTTCTTCTTTACACTCCTTTCTTCCCTAGCAGAATGAAGCAAAGGCAAGAAAAGTGAAAATTGTCTGCATTGAAGAGACAGGTAGATCAGGTTTCGCAGGTCGCTTTGAGGAAGGGCAAACACAGACAGTCTGCGGATTCCTAGAGGCCAGTGAAAAATCACTTACCACCTCTTTGACAATCCTCACACTCACAGGATAATGTATTTTTGACAAATATCATAACAGCCTCTCTAAGAAAATCTAGATAGATCTGCGTGACAATTGTACAGCTCATGTACTTGTAGGAACTGTTCTATATATTTTGTGAAAACAAAGAAGGAGGGGGAGAAGGAGAAGAAAGAGGAGAGGAAGAAGGAAGAGGAAAAGGAGGAAGAGAGGAGGAAGAAGAAGAAGGAGGGGAAGGAAAAGGAATAGGAGATGGAAGAAAACTCTAATGTATGTGTCATTGTTTGATAAAATTAAAATATGAGAGGACAAAATGAGGAATTCTGCTATTTCTGAGATTTGAGTCAACTCTAACCCAAAAGAGTATGTATTCTTTATTATTTGTCTAGTGATGTAGGAAGACAAAACAAGAGAGAGGGTAGAGGATATGTGATCCTCCAGAGAACATGCAGAGGGCTGGTGAGCCCAGAAATTGTACATGCGGAATGACATTCCTGGTCATGCATTCAATGTTCTTTTCACTGTACAGGGAGAAGAATCTTGATTAATCACCAAATATTTGGTTGCTTCTTCTCAAGATTTATATGAGACATAATTTAATGTTAAAGCTACAATTAACCCTATTGAACTTACAATTTTCAAATACCTCATTCTTTTGGAGTTAGGCTTTTCACGTCTATCTATCATGAAAATTTAGAGAAATCATTATATACATGCAATATGTTTTGTACCAGGTAAGCATCTTCTTCATGATCAACACTCTCAGGTGGGTTTACAGTAATCTATTAAGAACAATATGTATTTGCATCTAAGGTCTAGCCAGGTGTTCCTGTTACTTAGTTAGCTGGTTTATTTTTCAACCGGTTTATATCTGACTATGGTCTTTGTGATTCCCACCAGCTGTACACTGAAGCAGCTGTCTCCCTCTCTTTTACTCAGAGCAATTTCCAGGGACTCGTATTTAAAGGAGAGTGAAATGTTGTCTCTAATTATAACAGCAATCTGTTCCACAGCAGTTTTCACACTCTACTTACATTCCCTACTGCGTTTTTCCAGTAGTTTTACCCTTTCTTCCATTTCTCTAATTTTGGATTTAAAACCATCAAACTGCTGGTTAACTGAATTAACTGTAAAGTACATTGCTTCTAGTGCACTTTTTTGAAGCGCATATGATTGTTTACACTGATATTTAAGATTGAGTTGAAGTTATTTTTCCCAAATATGAAGGACAAGGTAAACTGTTGGGTATTCGTGAGGGATGGTTATTCCTTGATATTTCTTTATCTTCTGCCCCTGGTGCCACCCACTTTATGATGACTAAGGAGCATGTGTGGAAGAAGAGCAGTGACATGTGTCAAAGCAGAGGTCTTTTCAAATATGTTCTTCCAATTCTTCTGCACAATTGCCATTTGATAGGAGAAGAAAACAATGCAAAATAGTTAACAAGCATCTGTTTTATTTAAGAAATATGACAAATCAATTAAATCTCCACTAACTTTTCAACAGAATATGTGCTCAATTTCCAAAATAGAGCATAATGATATAATTTTAGAATTGGCTTTGTAGTTCTTTAAACCTGGTTCTTAATTTCATGATGGGTTACCAGCTAAAGAAAAAGCAGTTAAACAGTCCCTAGACATGATCTAAAGCAACTTTATGCCCTTCATGCTCTGACTTTGATATACTGGTAACAAAGTTTTGAAAATAACAACCTTTGTTTAATAGTCAGAGGTTTAATACCCAAAACATAAAAATGTCTTATAATCTAAACATGTTTTATAGCCAGATTGTTGCTTAAAAAAGAAATGCAAGAATAAAAGTCTATAAATTATCTAAAATTTATTTTATATATTATTGCTTCAACATATATTTTGTTACGAAGAATTTAGTTATTTTATCATTCATACTTTTCAGATTTTCATGGCAAACTAATTCATTTTCCACAAGGAAGTTAGCATATTTTGCCCATTTATAAAAAAACATATCTTCTGTGATTTATTTGTTATTGTTTTCAACAGATAGATTAAGGAAGAACTGCTGTTTTTATAATATTTTTATTTGCTATTGAAATAGAATATTTTCTTCCAAAATATGATTTATCTTGTGATAATTAGCATATTAAAAGTTCTTGATTCTCGATTACTAATTTACTGCCCTCTTACTTAATTTGATTATTGACTCAAAAAAACTTATGTGATTCTTTTAGATTTTCTATGCACATAATCAGGTCAGCTGAGAATAATAAATCTCACTCTGCCTTTTTTTCACATTTACATCTCTCGTTTCTTTCTTGGCTCTAATAGCTTCTTCCCTTAGTTCCAGAACAATAATAATAAGGTGATTCTTGGCATTCTTCTCTGTCTCCTAATCTTAAACACAGTGCTTTCAGTGTTTTAACATAAAATTTTGATTCTGATTTGAGGTGTTTCTCATAAATATTTTCTTATCCAATATGTGACATCATGAAGAGAGAACTGAGGAGAAGTTTTGACATAGAAGAAATCCTAACATTCCTTTCCACGTGATTGTCCTCACAACTTAGAATTTGTACTTTCTCCAAAACCTACTTTCTTCCAAAATCTGAGTGTAGTAAGATTGCTAATAAACCATCAGTAATACTACCACAAAACGTATTAGTCTCCTCCTACTTAGTTAAACTCTACATAAAGGATATAAACAGATACTTAATCACCTCTAGTCCCCATATCAAAATGAAAATGCCAAAAAAATTATCCTCATTTACAATTAATTAATGCATTTGTCTGTTTCCTATAAATATGAAGTCATTTTACTAGCACAACATCATATACAGTAAATTTCAAAGGCAGGAAATATACTGAGGTGGTCTGGTCTATATGTTTCCCCAATTGGACATGAGCTCTCTTCCTCATCAAGGACGGTGTTTCCCCTTTAATTATTTCACCACATTCTCCACAAATTTATAAAAAATGAATATGCTCGATCCTTGTAAAATTTCTGGCAATAGACTCTAATGCTAATTATTTCCATTCCACACACAGAACCAGGTTGAAATAGAGAAACAAAAGTTGCAGTCAGAAAGACAAAGCTGCTTGTCCATCTCTTATGTATAACCAGGAGTAAGAATCAATGGAATGAAATGAAAGGTTAGGATAAATGACCATTAATATTCTGTGTGTGATTGAATGAAAGCAAATATTTGTATTATGTACATACACTGCCAAGTATCTGCGGAACAATACTCAAAGTTATGTCTCACAAACACTAAACCATGGAAATTCATTAATTCATAAATAAAAGCATTCCCAGTCTACCCCACCCTTGTCATAGTTAATATGAATAAGCTAAAAATGAGTACTGTTGCTTTTTAGGTGTCATAATTTATATTCCTCAACAAGAATTGCTTTAGGTATAATTCATATTCAGCTTATATTTGTTAAAACAAACACTAAGTCTTTATGATAAGCACTTATGTTAAATATAGCTTTATTCCTCTTTTGATTAGTAAACAAGAACATTTTTTTATGTGAAGCGGAAAGACTTCATGTCAACCTTTCCCCTCCACAGGTGTCTTTGGATAGAAATAAATAAATCATTTTAAGGAGGGACATTTCTTGTCATGGCACTTGTCTTCTGACAGTTATTCGGTGATGCATAGCTGAAAAGGGCTCTGTGCTTATTTATGGTGAAAAATAATTAGCAGGACTTGACAAGGAAGAATATATTCAATCCAAGCCTACGGCAGAAGTCTGCTGAGATAAACAAAAGGAAGATAGTTAGTGAGCAAATTCATCGAGACCAATATCATGTATTTCTACCCTCGGCCTGAAGGCTGATGTTGCACACTTCCTGGAAGCAGCAACCTGGAAAACGAGCACTACAAAACAGAGGCACCTGGAAGTCAATGGGAGCACATTTTTGCTCAATAAGAGATCCTGACAACTAACAACTAATAACCATCTGTCCGAGACTCAGTTTGAGTTTGTGAGATGCATCAGGTCCCCTCTTCTAGCCTCCAGCTTCATGTCCAATAATGCTTCCAGTGCCTGACATCTTGAGTCACGGAATTATAAACCCTTAGAGCTTGCCTGGTGGACAATGATCTGAGGCAGTATTCAGACTTCACAGATAAGGATAATGAGCATAGGTTAATTAGATAACACTTCAAGGTCATACAGTTACTTTGGCAAAGTGATCAGAATGAAATCTTGGTTTTAAAATCCTAATCTAGTGTCCTTTTATTCTATGCTGTCTCCCTTAAGTAATTATTTTTTAAAGTAAAACTAATAGTAATCAAGTCAGAGGAAGCCTCTGAAGTAACATGCCATTTTGAAGAATATAATGACACTGATTTTTCCAAGTAAGCCTTCTTACCCCTATCTCCAAGCAATCAGCAGTAGTTTTAATTTTACGATGAATCTTCCATGCTTTTTTTTGCCAGATCTCCCCGGTGAATGAGTGGAGAAATCTTTGAGTTGGCAGCACAAGTTTAGGAAAACAATCTGGAGCACGGGAGCAGAGAGAAGCTAACTGGCACATATGGGGAGTGAAAACATGACTGTGGCCTCATTAGCACCATGTGCTAAAAAACAAAGCTGAGCAGCCAAGGGTGAAGGTGAACCAGTCATGGAGACGGTCTGGGCACCCTAAAATGGACATGTTTCGCTTTACTGTGGAGTTTTTCCTGGATGTAATTAAAGCCTGATCCTTTCCAGCTGTAGTGCCACAGATTGTTTTAAGATAAACTCAATCTATAATTAAAAATCTCATTAATCATGTCCCAAATTATTTGTTGTAATATAAAATGGAAGTTGAAACCATTCCTGCTGTGAAAAACGGTTATAATATTAATAACCATGGCTGTCACAGATGTTAATGGCAAAAGGACCTTTGTGTTACTGTTTAGAGTCTTCCATTTTCACAACTCCCTCACTGAGCAAGCAACTGAATACCCAAGTATTCTTTAATCCAATGTGCTTTCTTACTTTGTAATACATTCAGCATTTTTTAAAACTTCTGATTGTTGAATGATAAGAATACTATATAATTGTAATTCCAGATTAAATTTATGCGACTCGCATAAATGTAACTGGGTTAAAAATGAGATTATTAGGTTGTTTATTGTGATTGGCAATCCATCCAGATACTGACACTCACTACTGGTAGCTATCAGACTGAGATTTTTCTTTCCTGGAACTTCAAGGTTCATATCAGTTTTTAGTTTATAAAGGTAATAATGGAAGTCAATCAAAATTATAGGGATAGACAACAGAACTCTACCCAGGTGACAATTTCAAATGTGGTTCTATGGTACAGAAGTGTCAATATCATGGGTGACCAGATGTGGGTTTACCTGGGATATATCCAGTTGACACCTACTGTCCCTGAAACCCATCTGGTTTATTTGGCATTTGTTCCTCATTTGTTGTGGTTATTAAAAATTATTATCAGTAGTTGTATTCACCTAGGATGGGTATGGCATATTTTCCCTTCGTACTTTCATCTTCTGCCTTTGTCCTTGGGGTGGTAGAGACTCATGGGTAGTGAACTGAGTTCTAACATGCATTTAAATCTGAAAGACAACTAACATCCCGGTTCTCATTCCCTAACCTTTCCAAGACCCAAGGGAACTAACCTCTTTAAAGATAGCATTCTAACTAACAACATGAAGTTCATTCTCTCACTTGGCTCTCCTTGCTGAGCATTTCATAAATAGTTAGCTGTGTCATGCATGGCACCTGATGATGTTTACACGATACCAAAAGCCACCAGGAGTAAGGAGAAATCATACATTAACTGTATTTTAAATATATGTATTACATAGAAATTGACTAGCCCTGCAGTAGAACATATCGGTATGGATGCTTTTGTCACACTGATTATTTTTGTCATTTATGGTTCAAAGCTACAGCTCTATATTTATTGTTTGGTCATAATTTGTTGGGCTGCTTTATGTTATTAAAAAAAATAAGTAGCAATAAACTAAAAAGTATATACATTTTTTTTTTTTAGATTTTATTTATTTATTTTTTTTAGAGAGAGAGCGAGAGAGAAACAGCATGAGAGGGGAGAGGGTCAGAGGGAGAAGCAGGCTCCCCGCTGAGCCGGGAGCCCGATGTGGGACTCGATCCCGGGACTCCAGGATCATGACCCGAGCCGAAGGCAGTCGCTTAACCAACTGAGCCACCCAGGCGCCCCAAAAGTATATACATTTAATGGTAAATTGAGTTACATGTTTTTATCATTCAAGAAAGTTGTTCTTAATCATGTAGCCGCACAGAATGTTGGCCAATACTTACTGCCCACCATGGTGACGAGATTCAGTACAGGAAGTCTAAAATCTCAAGTCTGCTGAGGAAGAATTAATAAAGCTATTTGATGTATGAAGAAGTATGTGTTCAAATATAAGGATTTAGCAACTGAAGATTCTATGGTAAAGGTTGATGATTCATTACCATAGCACCACATTTGAAATTGTCACCTAGTTACAGTTCTGTTGTCTATCCCTATTATTTTGGTCAAGTTCTATTATTATCTTTATAAACTTACAGCTGCTATGAAAGAGTGTTTACATATCATCACACAAAAAAAACAAATTTTTACTCAAAGATTGCATACTTAATTATTTTTTGTTCTATTTTCATCTTCAATTTTTCTTATATATCATGAAAAATAGTCAATATACTAGCCTTGTTATCAGAAAACCCTTCATAGGTAATGAAATTATCCAGTTTTATATCGATGCTATACTTAATACTTGCTATCAGTTGCATATTTTCATCCAATTTATGAAATCAGAATGAAGCTATTAGAAGTTCATTTAGTCAAAGATTAAACACCAAACATTAGTTAATGCTACCATAAAGCCAATATTAATGATAAATTTTGGTGGGGCAGAGTATCATATTTTAAAAAATGATCCTTAATAAATTTAAAAACATATGGAGTAAAAAGTATACTTGAAATAGGTTTCAAGGCATGGACATAACTTTCTATTACATTCAAATAAATTGCCATATTCCAACAATTGAAATAGAAGCTGTAGCTATCAAAATTTAACATATACTACATACACACACACATATATATACACACATGCAGACACACACACTCACAAAGACTGAATGTAACTGAATTAAAAATTTTTAGTTATGTAGGTCTTGAATTTCCACATTATATCACATCTTTTTCTTCTTGTGCCCATTATCAGTTGTATTTAAAAAATATCTGACCTTTGGAAAAACTTTTAGGAATCGCCTTCAAGAACCCAGTGTGGTTTTAGACATTTTTTAAAGCAGCACTTTGTATTTTAGTTAAAATTTATTTGAAATCAGGTAGAAATTTTAATAAAATATTCAGTGAATGGAGAACTAAAATCTAATCCTTTTAACCTTTTAAGATATTACAGTTATTTAAAACAAAGCTTGAAATAAGAAAGACTAATAGAATGGCTTTTTTTCTCATATAAATATTTATCCAAAAAAAGATACCCTGGAATTCACAGGCAAAGGAGAGTAGCTGTTACACATTTGTATATATTTTCACATTTGAATAGGATAAAAAAAGTTGATACTATTTTTTCTTACCAGGATTTTTTTTTAGCTTTCTCCCAATTAAAAATATTTTGGTTTAAGCTTATGAGTCAATTGAATGTGTCAAATACTTTTAATTAATTAAGCATACAAATTAATTGTGATGAAGGTCATGATCAAATTTATTTTAAAAATTTTAAATGCTGATCCTTCGAATGTTGAAAAGATACATTCTTCAGAAATGTACAAATCATTTGGTATTAGAGACTCATATGGCTGGGAAAGTGACTAAAATATGTAAATATGTGACAAGAATAAGTTTTCTGATTTGCTTATTTTTGTTTAATCAGTATAAAATAGCTATTTTTAAGATTTTGCTGACATATATGTATATATGTTACTTTATACTTTTTATAAAGAATTTTATTTTTATTTATTTTTTAATTCTTTTTTTTTAAGATTTTATTCATTTATTTGAGAGAGAGAGAGATGGCAAGAGAGAGCATGAGTAGGGGGAGGGGAGGGAGGGATGTGGGGCACCATCCCAGGACCCTGAGATCATGACCTGAGCCCAGGGCAGACGCTTAACCAACTGAGCCACTCAGGCACCCCAAGAATTTTATTTTTAAAAACTAAAAGAAATTGAAAGGTTTTTACAAATATCTATCTAATAAACCAATTTGTTATTATAAAATTACTATTTTACAACAATTTTTGTTTTACAATTTGTTACAAATTCGTGTTTCCAATTATTTTTAGCAAAACTTTTTACTTTCAAGTGTCCTAGCTTGGACAGTAAATTACACATCCAACTTACTGGTAATACATATAGATCTCTTTCAATTTAATTTAACAAATGTCATATCAACATATTAAAATACCATTTCTTGATTTGAAGGTAAGAAACAGAGAAATCAAAAAGAATAATGTTTCCAAGAGACAAGGAAACCTCCTAAAAATAGTCATGCCATTAATTTGTGATTAAAAAAACTGTAAGTATAAGAAAAAAAATCAGTTATCTAACCCAATAGCAATTGTTATAAATTAGAATTTCCATGTAGTGCAGCTGTACTAGCCAGGATAATCTGTCTTGTCTTACAAATATCCTACAATTCCCCATGGTTTATCTCCTCAAGTTTTGTGCCTGTCTCATGCCATATTACGCTGCAGATAAGCAGTAGTCACTCTTCCACGTTGTCAATCAAGGACACTGGCCCCTTCCATCTCAAAGCTGTGCCATGTTTAAGGTCTCAGAAACCTCCACTTAACTGTTTACGGTCACATAAAGAAAGAGAGAGCTTGAAAGAGGTTAGGGAGGCATTAGAGGCCAAGCCTAGGACGGACTTCGTCATTTCCTTTTGCATACCACTTGACCCTATGTAACTGCAAAGGGTCTTGGAAATGTAAACTAGAAGTCTGTCAAAGAAATGAAAATACAGATATTGGTGAACAACCAGTTGGTTCCTGCCAGTCTTTCCAGAGAGGGTACCCTATTTATTGAATATTAACTCATTAGTCCATTTCCACCTCCTTAATACAGTGCTTCGGGGCTCTTTACAAGAATACAATATCAAACGCTTCCAGAGAGCAGTTAACAGAGAAAATGAGTAGAGCATCCATGAAGATAAGTAATAGGGAGTGGTGGAGACTGGGGCAAGAGGTGAGCAAAACTCCTAGCACAGGAAGAGCAGATGGTACCAACCTGCATGCAGGTCACCTAGAGTTACTAGCCCGTGGAAATTTAAAGAAAAACTGGTTGTATAGACTTTTTATGAGCATATGTCTGATGTTCAATTCTTTTTCAAATTAAAAATTTCTTTTAGGGAGCACCTGGGTGGCTCAGTCATTAAGCGTCTGCCTTCAGCTCAGGTCATGATCCCAGGGTCCTGGGATCGAGTCCCACATTGGGCTCCCTGCTCAACAGGAAGCCTGCTTCTCCCTCTCCCACTCCCCCTGCTTGTGTTCCCTCTCTCTGTCAAAATAAATAAATAAAATCTTTAAAAAAAAATTCTTTTAAAAGAAAAAAAAAAGACTTTACAGTCAAACTCAACATTTATGAGCTCCTCCCTTTTTTTTAAATGGGGGAAGGGAGAAGGGGTTAAAAGCACTGAATTGCCCAAGTCTTAAATAGAAAAGAAATGAAGAAGAGAAGGGGCTTATAAAGAGGCAATATGTAATATAGTCACAAACATAAAAGCTATATTTATCTAGAAATGTTGTTTGAGGCTGAAAGGATGTACTATGACTCTAAGGAATGGCTATAGAGGGGAGACAGATTAAGGGACAGACTGACAACCAGGAGGAGAAACTGACATGGGCAAAATGCCTCCAAATGACGCAAGGGCCAGTGTCTTGATATAGGCCTAATAAACCTGGTGAAATTGGTCAGTGGCCTAAAGGAGGACGGATTACTTCTGTTCATTCCATTTTCCTTTTTCTCCTGCTATTTTATCTCATTTTCATCATAAGCACTTCCACTTATCCATATAGTTAAAGGTTAACTCGTCAGAAAATGTTTTTCATGCTGAAAAGTTGCTGCTATCTTCTCAAGAAGAGCCTGTATTTATTCTGTACCACATTCAGTCTTCCTCTTAATTGTCCCATTTCTTAGACCTGCCCAAACTAGTTGAGTTAGACCTACAATAATTTGGTGTGGCACCCTACTTAAGCACCAAGGGATATTTAGCTATCATTAATATAAGTAGCAATATAGATTGAGACCTCTCTGTTATGTATTTGGGTGTTAGCTGTGCATTGAGAACTATATAATAAAGGATTCATGAACTAAATCTTCAGGTATTATTTTCTAAGTAATTCAAGTTTTGTTTCTGGTAAAATAATTGTATTAAAAGTTCTGAAAGATATGAAGAGTTCACTGAATTCATTTCTTATATCACAGTCTATCCATTATTACATTACAGTACATCTAATTAAGATACACTATATGTGTATAATGATGCTCTATTTTATGATGATTTTTCAAATCACTATTTTTCTTTTTTTCAAATAACTATTTTTCAAAAGCATTTTTCTTTTCTTTTATTTTTTAAAGATTTTATTTATTTATTTGTTAGAGAGAGAGAGAATACCAGTGGTGGGAGGGGCAGAGGGAGAAGCAGGCTCCCCACTGAGCAAAGAGCCTGATGTGGGACTTGATCCCAGGACCCTGGGATCATGACCTGAGCCGAAGGCAGACGCTTAACTGACTGAGTCACCCAGGCATCCCTCAAAAGCATTTTTCAAAATACTTACCTGCGTTGAATTTCAAAGTGTTTTTGTAGCAATACTACCCCATCCAATCATTTACATTTTGTAGATAAAAGAATTATTTTCTATATCAGTAGGTAACTGATACTGTTTTTAAAAGTGGAACCGATCGAATAACTGAATAACTGAGACTGTTGGTAGGTTTGTCTTGCTTGTATTTTCTATTTGGAGACTACATTAAATGTGATTTAATTGAATTTATTGTATTTCTTTTGCATTGTGAAAAGAACGGCATATAGGGCCTATAAATAGGTAGAAAGCTTTTCAAAAAATGATTTGAAGAAGTAATATGTCCATTGCTGCTTTCAGGGTACTAAAAATCTCAGCATTGGACTGCCTCTCAGGTGAATGGGATTCCTAGTAAACATTTCAAAGAACAGAAGGGAAGGAAATGAAGACAAAGAGTGATATGCACAAAAAAGTAATGGTCCCTGGTTGGAGGCTGGAAGGCATGGATCATTATAAGGTAGAACCTATACATAAGGGAAGGAAGGGAATTGCTTCAAGTGACTCAATTGAATTTCTGGTCCACAGAATCGTCCTGTCAATTCAGTCAGAGTCAGACATTGCTTTGCATACCAGCAACCTCCCCGGTCTGTCTGTTCCCATTCATCTAGCATTATAAGATGGTATAGGGAGAAATACAAAGGTGTCAAAGTCAATCTTACCTCATTTGATCATTTCGGCTAGCATTGACATTTTTAAAAAGTCATTAAATAATACAACAATGGCATTTTAAAAGTATTTCTGGTAGAGTGGCTTGTCGACTACCTGAACAAATGGAGTATAGAGGAAACTTTATATATTTTAATATAAATTTGTCTCTAGGTAATGCCCTTAAGATGACTACAGTAATACCTTTTAGCACATCCTATTATTCAGTTTCAGTTTGTTCTAAATCTCCCTGAATGTTCCTTCTTCAAGTTTGAGGTTTTTCATTTGGAATCAATTTATCAATATATTTATCTTTACATAAATCTCTAATGAACAATTCAATTCTGAATGATAAATTCAATTTTCTTCATTAATTTCATTAATGTTTAGTTGTTTAATAAAAGATAATAAGCATATAAGGAGATGATATTTGAGTTAGAGGTCATTCAGTAAATTATAGAAACTCAGGATTTATTCTACTAAATTATATACAAATAACTTTAATAAATGCAAGAGCGCTAAGCAATATTAGAAATAAATGATAATCTCCAGTTGTGTTTTTTAAAACATTGGATTTCAGGGGCGCCTGGGTGGCTCAGTCGTTAAGCGTCTGCCTTCAGCTCAGGTCATGATCCCAGGGTCTTGGGATCGAGCCCCGCATCAGGCTCTCTGCTCAGCGGAAAGCCTGCTTCTCCCTCTCCCACTCCCCCTGCTTGTGTTCCCTCTCTTGCTGTATCTCTCTCTGTCAAATAAATAAATAAAATCTTTAAAAAAATAAAAATAAAACATTGAATTTCAAATTCAACCTCCAAATATATAATTACTTTTTGAGTATATATTATTTTTAGAACCTTTGCATTCTAAGCCGAAATGTGGAATACCAAATTCAATAGAGTCACTTTATATAAAAGGGAATTTGTGTTTTAGAATGATTTAAGACATCAATCACCACTGAAAATATTTTCATAACAAAACAAGGCTAAAGTTAGTAATTTAGTATATTCTAAAATTTTCAGAAACAATGTCCATTCTGATCATATACATCATTTCTTTAGTCTGGAATAATCTGAGAGATTTATATTGTACAAAATAAAATATATACATATTAAAATAAAAATTAAATTTCTATGTATGCATAGATATACATGCATATTACCTTTAAATTACCAAATATTTACAGGAGATCTAACAGTTGACCTAACTGGGGGCCCTTTTGAACATGCTGGAACAATAAAACACTGGTCTGCTTTTCCTTCCTGTTCTCTGAGGAGATTATGGGTAGTATATAATTAGAGAGCAGTAAATAACCATAAGACATATATTGCACAAATTACTTACTTAAGATCAGAAAACTCTCCTTAGGCAAATATAGGACTAGAATAAAGCTCTCCTAAACTCTGGTACAGTGATTTTTTTTTTTTTTTAAGCAGACATACCTAAAGCCATAATTTATCAGAAATGTTTTATTTACAGAGCTTCTCATGAATTTATATATATTTGTCTGCATATATCAAGAGCTTGGTAGAGTAGACTCAGTACATATTTAATTGAATTGTTTTCTTAATGTAGCATTTGCATCATCAAACTTTTTATATAGCTCTGTCTCTTATTATCACAGACAATAGGGACTATGTAAGAAAAAGACGAAAATGAAGGTAAACCAATATGGTTCTTTGTACAACAAAATCTTTTGGCCACCAAGTCACTAATTTCTCTCTCTTTTTTTTTTTTCCCTCCTTGAGTCTTGCATATGCAAAAAACAGTTCAGTCTCTTACAGATTATAGCATTTTATAGCAAATGCATAAGAAATGTGTATTTTCGAATGCCCCCTCCCGCTACAGCTAATTTCCTTGTTACTTTTGCCTGATTGGTTTAGCAATTCTGAGGAGCTGTTTGTGCTTTGTATTTGGATGATGTTTTAGTAGCAATTTTAGGCTAAAGACTTCATTCAATTGGCTCTTTTGAAATTTATTAATCTTGTGGTGATGGTGATGAAGAAAGGATAAATTAGGATGCCTTTATTATTGATTTGTCCAAAGCCTTCATGTTACTTGATCATACTCTATTGTTAATACAGCTGAAGGCAATTAATTTTCACAGAACTGTTTGCAAGTCTTCCCATTGAAGGCACTGAACTTTATTGTAAAGTGTTGGATCATGTCAATTAATTTTCTTTCACTTCTAAATTAGCAGAGTATTTAAATGTGTACTTGCTCTGTTCTGTGAATCTATCTATTCTTTGATCGTTCAAAATCAAGTGTCATCTTGGGAGTTTAAAGTGGAGGGTCAAATGTAAAAGTAACAAAGATCTTAAATTGTTTCTGCAGGCTCCATAGCATTGCATTGCTCACTTTCCTTTCATACTTGATCATTGGAATATTGAGTAGGCTAAGTATTTTAGCTAAAAACAATTGGTTTCTCTTAACTCTTAGATATACTTTCCTGCTTAAAGATTGATAATTTCCTCATATACCCAGGATTTGGATGTCTACCAATATTATAGATTCACCGTTAATATTATAGAAAGTAATTTATTAAAATAACAAAATAAACTAGATAATATTGATTGTACCAGTCAGTTTTATATAGTTTCAACTAGAAAAAAAGATATATTTAATCTAAATAGGTTAATGTTTCTTTGACATTTAAAAGTGTGTAATTCTATGAAACTGAATGTCCCTTTTAAAATATGTGAACGGGGTGCCTGGGTGGCTTAATACAGTAAGTCTTCAACTCTTGGTTTCAGCTCAGGTCATGATCATAGGGTCGTGAAATCAAGCTCTGCACTGGGGGTCTGCACTCACCATGGAGTCGCTTGAGTTTCTCTCTCCCTCTCCCTCTCTCCCCGACTTGCTCTCTCTCTCTTTCTCTCAAATAAATAAATAAATCTTTTAAAAATAAATAAATTATACATACATACTAAAGAAAACATGACCTAAAACAAGTAAAACACACTATTCAGCCTTCTCTGACTTTAATTAAATCCCATGTTTTCTTTCAATTTTAATTTACAAGCCTGACTTCTTAGAAGAAAATTACATGGGCTAAAATTTATGACTTGTTATTTTTGTAAGTGCTATTGCAAAGAATTTCATGACAAAGGATAAACACAGTAATAGATGCAATGTATCAATCAGAATCATAGCTACAACAAAATGGTAGAAACATTATGATTGTATACATTTTCATTACATTCCTGATTCTTCTCTACTGAGGTCATAAATATCCACATCAAAATGTTAGTTAAAACTTGAGAAAGATTTTGACTGTTGTCCCCAGTATTTACAGTTAAGAATTGCTATATCAAGTTAAGTATCAACACAATCAATGAGTTGAAATGGTTAAGTACAAAACAATTATAGTACCATATTTCCAAAATATAAAAATGAATCTATTTTTATGAAATTGACTACATTGACCAAATTATAGTATGTATAAATTTTATGGAGAGGAAGATATGTCTTTATTTGAATTTTCTTTACTCTGAGTTTATCTAAATCATATCTTCCTAATTCTACAATAGGGAGATATTTATACTGTAACAATAGACACCAGAAGTAGCTTCACTGAGTTAACTAATGTGAAATGTTGGAGATAAATATGAAGAAACTGTGCCTATACAGGTCATGTATTAAGGGAGCTTAGGGGAATCTGTTTAGTTTAGGAGAATTACACACATATTGTAGGCTTTCTTTCCTTTGTTCTTATCATTACAAAATTAAAGCAATAAATATTAAAGCATGTAAATGTAAAAAAAAATCAACCTCTATAGACATACTATAAAGACAAAATAGATGGAAAATTATGAAGAAAGCTAAGGATAAATTGTTGTTGAAGAATGGAAAGAATCATATTTTTGTATCTCCCCTTTTTAAAATGGCATTCTGGCTCTCCCAGGTAACAGGGGGAAGTTTATGGGAAATTGTGAAAACTTTCTACAGGTAAACAAAATACAATGCATTCCTGACACAATTTTCCTTAAACAAGTCATGCATATTTAGAAGAATATATAATGTTTGAGTAATGAATTCCACACAAGTTAATATCCTTTTATTTTTCCTAAAACTATCATCTATCTCTAGCGAATTTCATTTAAATCTTCAATAATGGAATTTGATCATCTTACATGAACCCTAAAAATAGGGATAATATTTTAATACAAATACATGTTGCTTAGATTATATCTAGATGGTAAAACTTATGAGAATGTGTATAATGGGTCAGGAGCAGTGACAAATACATCAAACCCTTACATAGGAACAGAAAATATGCCCAGATTTTAAGAATAAATAGTTCAAATGTCCAAATTACTTTAAATAGACATGTGTGCTGAAATGTGCACATTTTTGACCCAATGACTTTAAAGGCATGAGGGTAATCACAATGTTTGAATAACATCTGGACTGGCAATCTGTTATGGCCTCTAGTATAATTTATGTATCACCACCTGTGAAATATAATAGATAATTTGATAGATTTTCTTCTGAGACATGGTCGTATGTAGAATTCACCTCTTTATTAAATTGTAAGTGATTGAGTGCAAGTAACAATTTCAGTATTTCCTCAGATAATTGCCTTCTATTAATATATTGTATTATATTTTAGAATTAGGGTATTTAGCTTTGCAAAAAGCAAAAATTATTCATAATCCCACCACCAAAAATTAGGCAAGATCAACAACTGCAAATGATTTCAGGATTCTCTCTGAGTGTATAGATCAGATATTATGTTTAATTTATAAAATTGGAATCCTATATACATACTATTTTGTAAACTATATGTCACTAAGTCTTCTGTAGGTGACATATTTTCTAAGTAGTATATACTTTGGTACTATAGAATCTTTAATCGCCTCCAATTATGCCATTATACATATGTACATTTATTTAGCATACCACCTACTCATGGATTTTAGATTGTTTTCAATTTTCACTATTATACAGCATTAAACACCTCCCCGAATAGTATTTTTCTATTAAAACCAAAGTTAAATAAAAGCTGTTTGACGTTTATTAACAAATGACCTTCAAGGGACACCTGGGTGGCTGTCAGTTAAGTGTCTGCCTTTGGCTCAGGTCGTGACTGTGGGGTCCTGGATCGAGCCCCATGTTGGGCTCCCTGCTCATCAGGGAGTCCGCTTCACCCTCTTCCTTTGCTCCTTCCCTGGCTTATGCTCTCTCTCTCCTTCAAATCAATAAATAAAATCTTTAAAAACAAAGAGCAGAACAAAACAAAAACAAATACCCTTCAAGAAATTCGGGACCAATTTATTCTACTTTCAGAAATGTATGAATGTCTTATTTCTAAATACTCATATACTTAGCCTTAAAATATTTCCCAAATTTACATAAAAAGAGTTACACGCATACATACATCTATATCCTATCATCAAAATTAGACCTGCTTCAGTTAAGTGCTCTTTGGAGTGATATCAGCATGGCTTTCCACAAATCACCATATCTCCTCATGTTGCAAGATCATTTATCACAATTTTCTTAAAACTTTAGATCAAGGACTCATGGTCATTGTATAACTTTGATGATTATTTTAACTAACACTATATATATTTTTTAAAGATTTTATTTATTTATTTGAGAGAGAGAATGAGAGACAGAGAGCATGAGAGGGAGGAGGGTCAGAGGGAGAAGCAGACTCCCTGCCGAGCAGGGAGCCCGATGCGGGACTCGATCCCGGGACTCCAGGATCATGACCTGAGCCGAAGGCAGTCGCTTAACCAACTGAGCCACCCAGGCGCCCTAACTAACACTATATTTTAATTCTGTCTCTACCTGTCTTTCACTGAAGTAAGATAAACAAGTTTTCAACCATGTAGCCAGATGGTTGGTATGGAGTAGCTATTGAGCACATGAGATTGACCCATAATGAAGAGTCTGAATTTTGCCAGAGCCTTACCTATAAAATAGAAAGTGATCCTATATAGTGTTTCTGATTCTGATAGTCCTCACACCTCTCTTAAAATTGTAAAAAAAAAAAAAAAAAAATCCCAGTTAGATTTTTCTCAGCATTACCAGCTCATAGTACATGTTTTCAGGACCATCTGGCCTGTTGGCCTATAGAGGAGCAGTTTCAGAGTGAAATAAATGTTGGAGCCAGATGGATAAATATACAAAAAGTGAGAAAGTAAAGTCGTTGAGCATAAAGCATTATTTCTAGAAACTTTACTTGTAAAGTTAGAAGGAGAGGTATATCATTGTCTGGAATTTAACTCTCAATGGAGAGTTTGGTGGTTTGATGATTTTGTTAGTCTGTTTAGTTTTTGTGATGGAAGAGATTTAAGTATTATTATATGTTTGCAACAAAGATTCAGGAGAAAAGAAGTTGGTGTCATAAAGAGAGAGAACTGATAGAGCTAGGCCCACTCAGAAACTATAGGAGAGGATGAAGCCATGAGCAGAGGTAAAAGAGTTATGTGTGCATTAGAGGGAATACATCAATTCCACTTAAACTGAAGGGAAAGAGGAAAGAGGAAATTTACTGGTGGAGAAAGTAGGTAGTTAAGGGAATTCATGACATATAGCCTCGATTATTTCTCCTTAGTAGGAGTCCAGGTTATCTGATCAAACAATGTTTAAAAGGGGGAGGGCGCCTGGGTGGCTCAGTTGGTTGAGCGACTGCCTTCGGCTCAGGTCATGATCCTGGAGTCCTGGGATCGAGTCCCACATGGGGCTCCCTGCTCAGCAGGGAGTCTGCTTCTCCCTCTGACCCTCCCCCCTCTCATGTGCGCGCTCTCTCTCTCTCTCTCTCATTCTCTCTCTCAAATAAATAAATAAAATCTTAAAAAAAAAAAAAGAATGTTTAAAAGGGGGAGAAGTGTAGTGCAAAGCTTAATTGACTCTTGTAATGATTAAAACTAAACACTGACTGGGGATATGTTTTCAAACTGTGTTCAGAACTCAATCTGAAGGGTGCCTGCTGGCACAGTTGGTTAATCGTCCCACTCTTGGTTTCAGCTCAGGTCATGGTCATGGTCTCAGGGTTGTGAGTTCAAGCCCCATGTGGGGTGTGGAGTCAGCTTAAGATTCTCTCCCTCCTTCTCCCTCTGCCCCGCCCCATTCACGTTCAGCGTGCAGTTTGCTTGAGACTCTCTCTCCCTCCCCCACCCCACATGGTCTCAAATAAATAAATCTTAAAAAAAAATAAATAAATCTTAAAAAAGAAAACAATCTGCAAATATTATAAGTGTTGTTTAAAAGCAAGTGAACAAGCCAAGCATGACCAAAACCGTTTGTAAAGTTGGTTGAGAAATATTTGCAAATTGTTAAAATATTTGAGAAACATTTAAGAAATGCAGGTTTAAAATATACAAACAAGATATTTTTCAATGGAAAGGCCTTAGTATAATAATGTCCCTGGGTTTTGAAGAAGATAGAGGAAATGGAAAGAGTTGAACACATTGAGTGTCCTGCTAGAAAAAATTGTTACAGTCATGAAACAGGGGCATTAACCCATGCAGAGAAGAAATTGGGTATATAGGATACATACAAAGGAGGAAAAGGAGAGATCAAGACATGGTCAGACTTACTTAAGAGAAAAATTAAAAAATTTAAAAAACTGATGGGAGAATTAGCTAATGAGGTACCATTACAGGATGGGACACTATTTTGATATATAGCATTACTGATGAGTTGCTGAGTTTGACTGGGGTCGATCACTTGCCATGTTGTTTTATTTATTAATTTATGGGATTTAATGCATTCTTTAAATTTTATTTATTTACTTGAGAGAGAACTAGAGTGAGAGTGTGAGAGAGAGCGCAG
This sequence comes from Neomonachus schauinslandi, assembly GCF_002201575.2. Classification (NCBI taxonomy): domain Eukaryota; kingdom Metazoa; phylum Chordata; class Mammalia; order Carnivora; family Phocidae; genus Neomonachus; species Neomonachus schauinslandi. The sequence continues at coordinate 19,393,626 of NC_058405.1, read as the reverse complement.
AGGGAGAGGGAGAAGCAGATTCCCTGCTGAGCAGAGAACCTGACAAGGGGCTTGATCCCAGGACCCTGAGATCATGACCGGAGCGGAAGGCAGACACTTAACCCACTGAGCCACCCAGGTGGCCCTGCATTTTTAAAAGATTTTATTTATTTATTTTAGAGAGACAAAGAACAGGAGGAGCAAAGGGAGAAGGAGAAAGAAACTCAAGTGGATTCCATGCTGAGCTTGGAGTCTGACTCGGAGCTGGATCCCACAACCCTGAGATCATAAACTGAGGTGAAACCAAGAGTTAGATGCTCAACCGACTGTGCCACCTAGGGGCCCAATACATTTTTTATTTAGGTATAGTTGACACACAATGTTATATTAGTTCCAGGTGTACACCATAGCGATTTGACAAGTTTAAACATTATGCTATGCTTACCAAGAGAATAGCTACCATCTGTCACCATAGTTATTACAATATCATTGACTGTATTCCCTGTGGTGCACCTTTCAATCCCATGATTTATACATTTCATAACTGCAGATCTGTCTCTCCCACTCCCTTTCACCTATTTTGCCCATCCCTTCACCCCTTCCCTTCTGCCACATTGTTTTAAAGAGGAATCCAGGATTGAGGACCAGTTAGCCTTTGTGCATTCTGCAAATGTTAGGAATTCTGGAAAGAGTTTGGAGAAGAAAGAGAATGTCTTATAGAAAAGCCTTAATAAATGAAAAGAAATAATCTAAACACTAATAGGCCACACTAACAAATCCAGGGAGTATAATCAAATAAAATGAACTTGAAAGCAAAAGACATTTTTGCCTGAGAGTAGAGTCTAGCAAAGCCCCGGAGAATTAAGAGAAATGGGGGCAAAGAAACTTAAGTTTTTAGAATCACTTTGAATTTTATCTAATTGAATGTTACTTAAAAGTATGTATAACATTAATATTTATCATCATTAAAATAATAATTGAACACTTAACCCTTGTCAAACTTGTACTGTGTAACCAAATACATATATACATTAGCTCAATAAACTCTATTTTAAGAAAGTGGTATTTTGATCACTTATAGATGAAAAAAATCAAGACTTAGATATTTAAATAACTTTTTGAAGCCCAAACAGCCAGAAAGAAAAAGGGCATATATAAAAAACCAGGTCTGTGTGGGAGGGAGGAGACAGGAGGTTGAAAGCAAGAGAACTGAGGATTGGGGGCGCCTGGGTGGCTCAGTTGGTTAAGCCTCTGACTCTTGGTTTCTGCTCAAGTCATTATCTCAGGGTCCTGGGATCAAGTTGGGCTCCCTGCTGAGAGGGGAGGCTGCTTCTCTGCCTCTCTCTGCACCTCCCCCACTCCTGGGCATGCGCACGTGTGTGCCTTCTCTCTCTCTCTAAAATAAAAAATAAAAAAAAGAACTGAGGATTAAAAGGGTGATTAAAACAATTAAAATGTCTTTGAAAATATTAGTGAGAAAATTAGTGATAAGGAGTAAGACAATATATATATATTAGCAGTGAGATAGTATTATATCATAAGAAGAATCAGAATGGAATTTGGTTTGTTTTGTATGTTTTTATTTTTACATAAAGAACAAAAAACTTTTAGTACATTTGGGAGAGAGGACACCTCTTGTTGAGGTAGAATGGAAGATAAGCCAAGATAAATTGGATGAGATAAATTTTCATAAAATGAGATGAAATGAGAGACAAGGAGTATGTAGAGCAAAGTGTCAAAGAAGAAGGAAAGATCAGTAACATATGTTAATCTCTTACAAGTTTTTAGATAAACACAGATTCTGCTTTGAAAAGGTAGTTCTTTTTATTTGAATAAGTATCACTATTAAAAATTCATTCCCTGCATAGCTTTTTCTACTGGAAGGATTTCAATTAATTCAAAATGTATTATTAAATCATTTTTTTGTCAAAAATGATCAAAACAGGAATGAAAATTACAGTTAGAAAGGAAGGAGGAATGAAAGAGAAAACAAACGAAATGAGAGAAAAAGGAAGGGAGAAAGTGTTGTTTATTAATTTATTAATATTATTGATTGCTTGGGATCTTTTCATATGTATTTATTCTTTGGTGAAATGCATTTTCAAATATCTTGCCCACTTCTAAATGTGTTTGTTTTTTCTTACCGTTGAGTTTAGATAGTGCTTTATACATCTAGAGACAAGACTTCTTTGGATGTTTAAATTGAAACTATCTCCTCCCCAGTCCGTGGTTTATGTTTTCATTTTCTTAACAGTGTCTTTCACAAAGTGACAGTGTTTACTTTTGATGAATTACAATTTATTAATTTTTTTTTTTAAATCATGGATTTGGTATCATATCAAAAACTCTTTGTCCAACCCAAGGTCTTGATTCTCTCGTGTTACATTCTAAGGGTTTTATAGTCATATATTTTACATTGTAGGGGCCCAGAACAGGCCACCTCAAGATGGGCCACTTTGACACAAAGATTATTTTGAGTTAAAAGTAATCAAAATCCAGCAGGGGGAAAAAAAGCTCTTTGCCTCTCCTTCAACTGCCTAAATTTACATTGGAAAGGAGAGCCTGTAACAGGAAGAGAGCTATTAACAGAGACTGTCCTTTTCCTAAGGAACTTACATGCATAACAGGATAACCTTATTTTTCCAATTATCTCCTTTGACCTAAGAAGGTTTTTCTCTTTTGTATCATCAGGCCCCTACCCCTCTCCTTAGCTCGCATAGGTTTCCAGTTGCCTCATCCTCTTTGGAATTTCATGTTTTTGTGGATTCCCCATACATAAGCTTATTAAATTTGCTTTTCTCCTGTCTGTCTCATGACAGTTTGATTCTAAATCCAGCTAGAAGGACCATAGCACAGAGGGAGGTCTTCTGCCCAGACAATATTTATTCTATTGATCCATTTTGAGTTAATTTTAATATAACATTGTAAGGTATAGGTCAGGATTCCTTTTTTTTCTTTTTTTAATGTGGACATCTAATTATTCCAGCACTATTTCTAGAAAAGTCTTTTTCTCCATTGCATCCTATTTGCAGCTTTTAGAAATCAATTGATCATATTTCTGTGGGTTTATTTCTGGACTCTCTATTATGTTCCATTGATTTGTGTGTCTGTCCTTTCACTAAGACCACCTTGTCTGGGTTAATGAATCTTTACAGTAAATCTCAAAATGTGTTAGTCTGATTATTTAAACTTTGTTTTTCTTCTTCAAAACTTTTTGTTACTTTAATTCTTTTACATTCCCATGTAAATTTTAGAATCAGCTTGTCTATATCTATAAGGATTACTGCTTGTATTGAAGAGGAAAATTACCCAGAGCAGGCCCAGGCTGACAGTCCCCAGTAACTAGAAAGTTACTAGAAAAAGAAAGAGATAACCAGAAGCCCCCCTTGGAGCAAGAGATAACCAGCCGTTTCTGCTTCTGTAAATAGGCTTCTCACCACAGGCGCCCCCCCCACCCCGCCCCCGCCACCCGCACTACTACTAATAACCACTATTCCCACCTAAAGCAACCCCCGTTTCCCCAGTTTAAACCCACCTACCAGCAGTCCTCGTAGGAATCTGGAATCTTGGAATCTGACTCCCTGCACTCCCCTATAAAAACCCTGTAACCCCACTACCCGGAACTACCCGGGGCCCAGAATTTCGAGTGCGTGCTCGTCTGGGTCAGTGGGCATAAAATAAACCAAAGTTCTCCTGCTTCTCCGAGTGTCTCTTGGTTTCTTGCAGGTCTGATTATTTTCCGCAACAGTATTTTGATTGGATTTGTGTTAAATTTGTAGATCAACTGGGGGAGAACTGGCACATCTGAACTACACTGAGTCTTCCAATTCATGAACATTTTGATTTCTTTTAACAGTGTTTTCAGCATATAGATCGTGCACATATTTTGCTGAATTTATACCTCACGATTTCATTTTTTTGAAGTTACTGTAAATGGTACTGTTTCATGTTGAGAAAATCATATTCATTCAAAAAATGAAAATTTTATTTTGTATTAGGAAATCATTGTAATTCAACATATTAAATGATTGGGAAAATGACATTCCATAATTCAACCAATGTAGGACAAGAATTTGATAAACATACTAATTTATCATTTAAAAAAATCTGCTAGCATAATAGAAATGTCTTTAACCTTATAAATTGTATCTATAAAAATATAAAGCAAATATTATTTTTTTTAAAGATTTTATTTATTTATTCATGAGAGACAGAGAGAGAGAGAGAGAGAGGCAGAGGGAGAAGCAGGCTCCCAAGGAGCAGGGAGCCCGATGCGGGACTCGATCCCAGGACCCTGGGATCATGACCTGAGCCGAAGGCAGACGCTTAACCATCTGAGCCACCCAGGCGCCCATAAAGCAAATATTATTAATGGTTAAAATTTGACAGTAATCCCTGTAAAGTCAAGTACAAGATAAACACTTGACTTTGTACTCTATCCTGCTGAGGCAGCTGAGTAAGGCAAAACAGGGAAATCAAAGATATGTAAATTAGAAAGAAAGAAACAAAAAATTTTATATGTAGGTGATGCTTGTCAACATGAAAAATCCCAAGGGATCTAATTAATAATTATAGCAAGTTGTTTGATTTTTTTTTTAAATCACGTATGAAACTCAATTCTTTGTACCACATCTGTCAATATTATATACATATTAAAGTGCATAAAGTATGTAATAAATAAAATACCATTAAATAAAAGTCTCCAGGCTTAAATGTAACAAAAGACTTGCGTGAGTTTTGTGTAGACAATTATAAAACATCATTGAGCACTATCAAAGAAAACCAAATAAAACAGAGAGATCCTGACTAACAGTATCTGGTCCAAAAGCAGATTATGGCTGCTAGAAAGAACGGTCTTCAGTGTCAATGCCCCTGGTGGATTTTAGCAATTTAGGGAAAGCAGTACATAATCTCTTTAGATCAATGTCTTCCTAAAACGATTAGAGAAGTTAAAACTGTTTTTCTCTTTTCTTATTTTCATAAAAAGCATGTAACTTGGTTACGGGAGAAGCAGCTACGGCAGCTCCAACAGGCTTATGTTGTCACTGCTCTGTAAGGCAGTCTTAGCTAGTGATAACCCTCCTAAAGCAACACCCTGTTTTCTGGAGAAAACAAACCATAAATTGGTAATCAAGTATTTAAAAAACTCACCTCAACTTACAAGGAAAAACTGCGAATTTTTTGGGCCTGCTTCCCTAAGGCCGGGTCTAGGTGTGGCCAGCTTTGCTCACCATGTATTCCTAGACTCGAAACATCGGGATCATTATTTCCTTTCTATCACGTAATTCCAAGTGACCTGAGAAAGTCAAAACACTTTGATGTTCATGAGAAATAGGGCTTTGTGTTTGTCATTATCCTGGAACTGCAAATTATGAAATTGCTTATTAACAGATATACTAACTTAGCATCTTTGTTATTTCAAGATCACCTTACTCGAGCTTTGCAGCTGATGCTGATCTGTATGGCTAAAATAAATGACACCAGGGGCGCCTGGGTGGCTCAGTCGTTAAGCGTCTGCCTTCGGCTCAGGTCATGGCACAGGGTCCTGGGATCGAGCCCCGCATCGGGCTCCCTGTTCCATGGGAAGCCTGCTTCTCCCTCTCCCACTCCCCCTGCTTGTGTTCCCTCTCTGGCTGTCTTTCTCTCTGTCAAATAAATAAAATCTTTAAAAAAGAAAAAAAATAAAATAAAATAAATTAAAATAAAATAAATGACACCTACAACAGTCCTTTCAACACTAAATAAAAAGAACTTCTAAATGAATGCAAAGAATACAAGCAAAATCAAATATTTTAGTTAAAGATGCTACCGAGTTTCTGCTTGTTAGGCATTAGGTTGCTAAAACTCCTATATACTGCATTTTTAGCCACATATTTAAGCACTATAGTTAATTATACTTCATCCTTTAGAAGAAGGGACAAGGGACCTCTTTTAAGATCTATGTTGTTTTCAATCCACTTCATTGACCACAGGCCATGACAAAAAGTTAGTAATGTAGTAATCTAATAACTACACATATTTTTGTTGTTGTTGTTTGTCATGCATTGACTTTCCATTGGCTCAGCATTTTCCTACAGTCACTATTTATATGTGGATGAGATCATTCAAACTGAAAGGAAATTCTATCAAAATGGTTTGTGTCCCCTCCTTAAGACTGCCACAATTATTGGCAATTGAATTCTTTACTACTTCACCTTACTCACCTACTACTCTACTCCTACTGCTAGTAAAGCACTTCAACTTTATACTTTAATTTTTAATCTTTTCTGGATAGAAATAAAGTAGAGCAAATAAACAGGTTTTTCTCCATTGGATGTCAAAGGATTCCAGCAGGTTTATTCCAGAGCAGAGGTCTCTAAAATAAGTTGTGTTATTTAGAGGTCACATTTTGTTCTCTTTCTGACAAGAAGATTGTTTTAGCTTTTAATGCAGAACTTTAGAGCTGTAGAAAGCTGCTCAATTATCACAGCTGAAAGATATCTTTCCAAGTTGGTTTCTAGAAGATAAGTAAGAAACGGGATGGAACAGAATTCTTAGGCAATTATGAGCAGGTAGGCATGATTCTATGGCAGCAAGCACCAATGTACATTCCTTTCCACCTAAACAGTAATTCTTGAAGACATCAGTTCACACTATATTTAAAGCCCGTATATACCTGGGTTACTCTTAATTTGTTATTTTCTCTGCTCCTTCCTTTATTTCAGACTCTAATTATTAGTAATCTAGTTCAGAAGCTTTGAACCTGTCGGATTTTATTTGCTTTGTCACGCCAGTTTAAAATGAAATAGGATAATTTTACAAGAGGAGATATGAAAACCAAATTTCTACCACAATCACAAAAATATTAAATACTGAGACTTCTAATTTTAAATTATTTTTTTAATATTTTATTTTTTTATTTATTTGACAGAGAGAGATAGGGAGAGCAGGGACACAAGCAGGGGGAGTGGGAGAGGAAGAAGCAGGCTTCCCACGAGCAGGGAGCTGATGCGGGGCTCGATCCCAGGACCCCAGGATCATGACCTGAGCCGAAGGCAGATGTTTAATGACTGAGCCACCCAGGTGCCCCTAATTTTAAATTATTTTATCTTACAAAGGTGCCATTTCCCTAGGGCACTGAAATATTGTTCTATGTTGTCAATATGTAAAGAAAGCACATTGCTGGGGCGCCTGGGTGCCTCAGTGAGTTAAGTGACAGACTGTTGGTTTTGGTTCAGGTGGTGATCTCATGGGTCAGGAGATTGAGCCCTGGTGTCAGGCTCCAAGCTCAGCAGGGAGTCTGCTTGAAGACTGTCTCCCTCCCCCTCTCCCCTCACTGGCACAAAAGTGCATGCACTCTCTCTCTAAAATAAATAAACCTTTAAAAAAAGTATTTTCAATTATGACATTAAATAGTAAAGCAGGCATTCAATAAAATGTCCTTGAAATAAAAGTTACATATGAGAATATCCACAAGTATACCCTTTCTTAAAAAGTTAGAGTATTGTGTTTTTTAGAGCTAGATAGGTAGAATTTAGTACATATGAATATATTTATATGATCATTTACACACATATCGACACACATGTAATTTACTTCCTCTGTAATTTCTTTTACATAGGGTAATTAATTGAATATTGAAAAAAATTACGCATCAATATCTACATGAGAAGAATTCCTGATAAACCTTTGAATAAAAATGATGAAAATTATATGTAACAACAAAAAAATATCAGCACATGCATGGACACTACTTTCTATCTCATCATCTGTTCCCTAAAATTATCTTAAAACATTTAGTAAAATTTCTAAGTTCTAAACAATGAGGTATCACCAAGCCTTTTCCCAACTAAAGGTTCTAGAACTTGTTCAACTGAGCATACTCCACTGGCTGAATTCCTAGAATTTTCCTCTGCAATGTCCGCAATGCCTCATCTCACTTCCTGTACACATCCATCCGCAAGAAGAGTTCAACGGGTGGATAACATTATGTTCCTTTTTTTTTCTTTCCTTTTCTTTCCTTTTCAAGTTCCAAGGAACAGCTGAAATGTCAGTGACACTATATCTGGTGGCATTAGAAATGTGAAAAATGTGATGTGCATTCTCTATTTCCCAAGGAAATGAACAACTACGATGACATTTTGTTCCTGGTTAGTTAAGCCTGAGTGTAATGGGAAATGATTTAATGGTAATATAATGTTTCCTGTATTCTGACTATAGGATTCTAAGGACAAGTTGTCCATATATTCTAATTCCAGGAGCTTCTAAATAGCATTTATGTAAGCCAATACTGCAGAAAAGAGTCTCAAATTTAAGTTTGACTTCTTACGCCATCTGGGACCAGATAAATTGGATCCAGACCAGTTTTAGAGCCATTTTTAATAAGATTAAATTGATTATGCAATGCTCTCAAAACCAGGCATTGCTATTCATTGGGAAACATCAATTATTTCCTCGGTTTTTGCAGTTACGAATTAATATAGTTCTCCATTAGTGAGATGAACTCCAGGTTACTAATTAAGATAGCACCCCATTAGTGAGTTCTATTTGTTTTGTAATTTGACAAAATTTATTTGTCTTTGGAGAATGTCCTAAATCTTTGGGCCAGAATATTCTGTTGTTTTATTTTTTCCCTTAATCTATCCCCACCTCAAAATCTGTCCACTATGCCACTATCCACATTTTTTTAATTTTTTTATTCTTATGTTAATCCCCATACATTATTATTATTATTATTATTTTGCTCATCCCAACAGAGGTAACTGACTCTACTGCTAGCCTGGAATGAGGAGAAAGTCAATGTTTTAGCTACATCCTCCTCAGCATCATATTTTACTCCTCCCTTCTCTGGTACCAAATTATTCTGTTCCTTTTGTAAAAACTCATTTGAATGGCATGCAAATAGGTCTGTTTATGAGAAGGAATCAATACTCGTATTGCTGAGATCTGCTCTATAATAAACCTGAAACACTCATCCAGTAATGGAGAGTAACTAAATTAATTTATAACATCTTTGTCATTGAGCATCTCTTAGAATCTACTCCAAATGACCTCTAAACATCTTTCACCGCACCATGTCAATAGTTCCTGGGAATTCTAATTTGAGATGTGCTATACGCATGCTGCCGGAAGTTAGAATATGTTCTATTCTGTGCATCCCTACAGGTCTCTTGCATCTGATCAAAATATAAAAGTGACACTTACTTTCTTTTTTTTTATTTTAAAGATTTTATTTATTTATTTGAGAGAGAGAGAATGAGAGAGAGCACATGAGAGGGGGGAGGGTCAGAGGGAGAAGCAGACTCCCTGCCGAGCAGGGAGCCCGATGCGGGACTCGATCCCGGGACTCCAGGATCATGACCTGAGCCGAAGGCAGTCGCTTAACCAACTGAGCCACCCAGGCGCCCAAAAGTGACACTTACTTTCAAATGAACCCAAATCACGCTCTTTAGCTCTTCAGGGAATACTTGTCTGGTGATTACATAAAGCATTTATGAATAGGTTTAGGCAAACAAGCCATAAGGGACAGCCATTTTATAAAGTGCTATAGGCCATGTATTTGTCTCGAATCATTTGAACATAGTGATAACATGTAATGGATTATCTGGGATGACTATTCTTCAAAATTCTTCTGTCTTTGCCTCCATCGCCAGCTCCACTCAGGGCCTTGCCTGTTTGAAGAAGATTGTAAACTGACAGAGTGACCTGAATTGAAATTGTTACAGAAAGACAGAGGAAAGACTCCCATCTTCAGAAGATTTTCTATTTATGGCATATTTTTAGTGCCTTCGGCCCTTTAAGATACCAGAGATGATTTCTTATCACAGTTCCATTTTTTTTGCTTTGGGGAACTCACAATGTTAAGAGGTTACATGGGCACCTGCTTTTTGGTTTACAGGTAGACCTGGGAGGTATTACAAGTTCGGTTCCAGACCACTGCAATAAAGCAAATACTGCATTAAAGAGAGTCAAATGAACTTTTCGGTTTCCCAGTACATATAAAAGTTATGTTTACACTCTACTGTAGTCTATTAAGTTTACAAGAGCATTATGTCTAAGAAAACAATGTACATACCTTAATTTAAAAATACTTTATTGTTAAAAAATGCTAACCATCAACTAAGCTTTCAGTGACTTGTAATCACTGATCGCAGATCACCGTAACAAAATATATAATAGGGGAAAAGTTTGAAATATTGCAAGAATTACCAAAATGTGACACAGAGACATAAAGTGACCAAATGCTCTTGGAAAAAAAATGGCACCGAGAGAGCTGCTGGAGACAGGATTGCCACAAACCTTCAATTTGTAAAAAATGCAACATCTACGAAGCATAATAAAGTGCAGCCCGGTAAGACAAGGCATGCCCGTACTCTGTTTTTCTGACTTTTTCAGTTAGTACTGGAAGCGTGAGTAAGAGCATCCATATTCAAGTTCCCCAAATGCAGCTAGTATGCCTGTAAAACACTCAGCCATTGCCTCTGCTTCTGTCCCACACTACCCATCGGGGTCTATACCGGAACTACCAGCATGCCTTCTTCCAAATCGTGCATTACCTCCTCAAGAGAGTGAAAGCTAGTCTTTCTCCTCCATGTGTCCAGCTAGTTTAAATAACCAGAAAAAGAAGGAAAGAAAGAAAGAAAGAAAGAAAGAAAGAAAGAAAGAAAGAAAGAA